>NC_054706.1:24371877-24434377 GCF_016097555.1 Gigantopelta aegis
ATTTTATCCCATTTATTATATTTTATATTTATTGTCTTGTTTCTATCCAATTAAGGCTGTCCTGGACACACACCTCAGCCATCTGGACTGTCTGTCCAGGGCAGAGGGTTTGTTGCTAGTGAGAGAGAGAGAGAGAGAGAGAGAGAGAGAGAGAGAGAGAGAGAGAGAGAGAGAGAGAGAGAGAGAGAGAGAGAGAGAGAGAGAGAGAAGTCGGTGTAGTGGCCTTACACCTACTAACTGGGTCGTTAATCTCGATCTGTGTGGCAGCCGGTACCGGCATGCGAACTCAGTACCTACCAGCATTTAGTCCCATCTTAACACCTACATCACCGTGACTGGTATTTTACCGATAGCACCAGAGGATCTTTAATATGCACTTTCCAATAGCAGCAAGGGAAGTTGCATATACTTGAGGACCGAAGTAGCGGGGTGAGGATGGAAAGTTTCATCCTCCAATTTAAAACAAAGAAGAAGACCTTTGGAGTTTGAAAATGTCTTCTTTGTTTCTAGTTGGAGAAGATGCTACGTCAATGTGTCCTGATTCATTTCTTACTGTCGTCTAGTTATCTTAGGCTGGGTACAGTCCCAGCATTTCCCAACAAACAAGACCGCACATACCACGGCCTTTAATAACCGGTCGTGTGAAGCTGACTGGGACGTGGAGATTCCCGGCGGATCCACTAATGATAAATACTCAATGTATGGAACTAGCACTAAATAGGGATCACTTGTGACTTAGAGGTTATATATTGCTAGGTCTGATGCTTATAAAACGTTTAGAGTCCAGACTCTAATAGAGCCTGAGACACCAATGTCGTGACGACGCCGTACACATTTTTATGCGTGTGACGTCATTTGAGATTGAGTCTGGAGTCTAAACGTTTTATAAGCACGAGCCCAGAAAAACCGAAATATTGTTAGGTAGGATTGTCAACGTTGTATGAATATGTCAGGTTGTTTTAACACATTTATTGACCATCGTTCCCGAGCAAAGGTGTCAAAATCCATCAAATATATCAGCGAAATATATCAAATTAGTTACGAAATAAGCAGAAACATTAATTTTATATTGGCATTGAGTGTTAAGTTACCTACGAATTCGAAAACCTTTTCAATTTTAAATTCGTCTCAGGTTACCGGCCTCGGTGGCGTCGTAGCAGGCCATCGGTCTACAGGCTGGTAGGTACTGGGTTCGGATCCCAGTCGAGGCATGGGATTTTTAATCCAGATACCGACTCCAAACCCTGAGTGAGTGCTCCGCAAGGCTCAATGGGTAGGTGTAAACCACTTGCACCGACCAGTGATCCATAACTGGTTCAACAAAGGCCATGGTTTGTGCTATCCTGCCTGTGGGAAGCGCATATAAAAGATCCCTTGCTGCTAATCGGAAGAGTAGCCCATGTAGTGGCGACAGCGGGTTTCCTCTCAAAATCTGTGTGGTCCTTAACCATATGTCTGATGCCATATAACCGTAAATAAAATGTGTTGAGTGCGTTGTTAAATAAAACATTTCTTTCTTTCTTTCGTCTCAGGTCCACTGGCCTTGCCAGAGACCTGTCCTGCGAGGGGCGCGCTGGAAACCATAGGGATATAGGGGCACATTTATAGAGTTCAGGTTCAGGTTGTTTTAAGGAATGTTGTTTGTTTTGCACCAGTTACAGCAAAGGAGATTTTAAAACACCCAGACACAAATATTGACCGTGTAACCATTTTGGAATCAAGGTAATGATATTAAAAATGTCTGATAGAATGAAATTATTCCTGTGCCACTGAAGTGAAATAGTCTAACCCTAATTGAGTAGAATGCTATAGACAGAGCGCATGAAAGTACTTTCTGGTAGGTGTCCCTTTGACATTATCTTTTGCAGAGTTCTGATTTGGTTCTGCTTTTTGGTGTGCGGTTTATTTTCTTTATTATTATTATTATTATTATTATTGTTATTATTGTTATGATTATTATTATTATTGTTATTATTATCATTGTTTATGTTATTATTATTATTATTATTGTTGTTGTTGTTGATGTTGTTGCTATTGTTATTATTAATTATTATTATTGTTATTTAAAAAAAGGTTTAATAATAATAAAAATGCGATCTCGTAGCGGTCTTACGATTGTCCGTTGATCTAAGGATTGGTAGCCGGTATTGGGTGATGAACTCATCACCTGACAGCCTTAAATCTCGCGGCTTAGCATTCGTCCTGATGTGTCCAAGACTGGCATTATGGTCGGAAACTATTTTTTGTTGGTTTTTCTGTCTACCAGCCAAACACGAACCCGATTTAGACACGATTTGTCTAACAGTCTGCTTTCATTGTGGTCAATGCAATTAACGTCAGAATGATGGGCTTCCCAGTGCGAATGTCATTCTCATTATAAACAGCTTACAAAAACGTGAAAGAACACTGGAGTCCAGCTTATATAGGTATTCTAGAAAAGCCAGCAAGAGTCTAGACACAACAAAAAACACACTATTGAGTTTTCTCTTCCTTAATAAGGAATCGCCAATTCCAAGTGTTTAATTCTGCCCTCGAGCCTAGTTAGGCAGGAGGCTGCAAATAATGGACCATTGATTCCAGAAATTCCAAATAGCGTGTGTCGCCCGGGGTTACATTGGACGCAATCGAAGGAAATAAAGCGTTTGCGGAATCCATGGTGTTCTAACTATCGATAGATGGCGGATGCCAAGTGCCCATTGTTTAAATGGTACTGTAGGGGAAAATAATGGCGTGTTCGCAGGCCAAAAATATATCCATTTAATGTCTTGCAATAACGTCCGTATTGTTCTCGCTGGAAGGATTAGAGATACAGTGCGAAGCATTCAGATGGAGAAAGCGCAAATTGGAAGATGAAGGATATTGCAGAAATGACAGTGGGAATGAATGAATGGATGAATGAATGGATGGGTGAATGAATGGATGGATGGATGGATGGATGGATGGATGGGTGGATGAACGAACGAACGAACGAACGAACGAACGAATGAAATTATTGATGGATTAAATGATGTAAGAGTACATTGATTGATGGATGAACGAATGCAATACGCCCTCGTATTATTTTATTTATATTTCAAAGGTTGCAAAATATCCCTAAAAGCTCATATAGACTGGATGCGGCGCGTGCGTGCGATTCAGATAAAAAATAGTACATTATTGTCTATGAGAGCGTCTAGACTGGATGCACGTGCTGCATTCAATCTGTATGTCTGTGGACCCATTGGACTATTTCTCGTTCCAGCCAATGCACCACGCCTAGTATATCAAATACCGTGGTATGTACTACCCTGCCTGTGGAATGGTGTATATAAAATATCCCTTGCTGCTAATTGAAAAGAGTAGCCCATGAAGTAGCGAAAGCGGGTTTCCGCTCTCAGTATCTGTGTAGTCCTTAACCATATGTCTTAACCATATATAACCGTAAATAAAATGTGTTGAGTGCCTCGTTAAATAAAACATTTCCTTCCTTCCTTCAGTCTATATGTGAGTCTTACCAATGCGCGCAATGTCGACTCTTTATTTATGTGAGGTGAAGCTCTATTTATGGAGTATTTCTAATGTTACAGTCACTTTGAATATAAGCACAAAAAATAACTTAAAAGAGAACAAAATATGGCTAGTTTCATCCATCAAAAAATGTAATAAAACGTCAGTTATGTGTTCTTTTTTCCTTGTTAGCACATGTCTTCACCGAGATATTTTGAAAGTCACATCCCACTGGTATTGCACTGACATTTACAGCCGACAGGATCGTCTGCAGATGAGATAAGAGGATGTTTCGCAACACCACGTGACACAATTTCGAAATGGGATAATTCTTCTCTTCTTTTTTTTGCGAAAATATTATGACAGTTATTCTCGGAGACTCGTTGAAAAACATATTGTGATTCGAATTGAGAAACTAACGATTTTGAATGCACAACGTTTACTTTTTCTGGTTTTAAAGGTCAAATATCTTAGATGTAAGTGTTCTGTTTATCTATTTTTTCTTTTATTTGTTAATTGTTTTTAACATCAATCGATGCCCAAGACGAATATAAAAACCGTGGTTTCTAGAAAAAACAACGTCTTAAATAAAATAAAAAGGAAACAGAAAAATCAACGTCACGTGCCCTGATTGAATCTCTGGTGGATTTACAGTATTTACGCCTGCATTTGCTTTTCTCGACATTGACAATATTAAAACAACAAACAAACAAACAAGCGAACAAAAGGAGAAAAAAAAAAAAGAAAAAAAAAAAAAGAAGAAAGAAAGAAAGAAAGAAGACCACACACACACACACCAAAACACCATCCCCGCCAACCCCCCCCCCCCCCCCCCCAAAAAAAAAAAAAAAAAAAAAAAAACCATCAACAAACAAACAACATTATCAGTAGACCTGAGTTTATCCTCCCTGAAGATGAGGTAAACATTTCTGTAGTTTTTTTGTTGTTTTGTTTTAGAAAACATATTCGGCCATTTATGCAACATTGATAGATCGCCTTTAAATTAAGATTCGGGCAAGTGTGTTTCTGGTTCGTATTCCAATGCCGGCTCTCCGGGGATGTGTAAGACCCCTTGTCCAATTATTTTCTTTCACTAGCCACCAACAACATTAAACTATACGCTGATAACTCATGCAGTAATTTGTATGTGTGCCCCCGGGGCCTTGAAAATGGCCTTGAAAATGAATGCATCAATAAGCTCATTCAGTTGCACATGAATCGATTTAATCGTGTTGGCAAAGAAACATATGTAATGTTTTGTACCTCATGTCACCAATGGAAAAACGTTTGTTTTGTTTAACGACACCACTAGAGCACATTGATAACTTAATCATAGGCTATTGAAAAAAAAAAAAATGTTTTATTTAACGACGCACTCAACACATTGTATTTACGGTTATATGGCGTCAGACATATGATTGAGGACCACACAGATATCGAGAGAGGAAACCCGCTGTCGCCACTTCATGGGCTACTCTTTTCGATTAGCAGCTAGGGATCTTTTATATGCACCATCCCATATAGAGGGTAGTACATACCACGGCCTTTGATATACCAGTCGTGGTGCACTGGCTGGAACGAAAAATAGTCCAATGGGCCCACCGACGGGGATCGATCCCACAACGACCGCGCATCAAGTGAGCACTGTACCACTGGGCTACGTCTCGCCCCCGGCTATTGGATGTCAAACATTTGGTAATTCTGACACGCAGTCATCAGAGGAAACCCGCTACATTTTCCTACTAGCATGAAGGATCGCTCATATGCACTTTCCCACAGACAGGACAACACATACCACGGCCTTTGACCAGTTGAACGAGATAAAAAATTGTTGAATGGATCCACCGAGGTGGTTGGATCCTGCGACGCAAGCACCTCAGGCGAAAGTTCAACCGACTGAGCTAAATCCCGCCCATCTTGTCACCAAAGGAGCGAGGTTCGTGATGGTATTGGTAATCAATTGTGGCAGGTCTACATTCATTGACGGGTTAGCTGTCGTCTGCTTTTAAACTCTTGTTGTCTGCTACTGAATTATTTAAATGTAACAGACCTTCTAAATCTCATTTGGCCACGGCCAAGCAGTCGATTGGTCAAGACACATTCATTAGTTGCTTCAAGTTATATACACGAACTATTTTATTTCGTTGGTAGACAGATTTCATTTTCCTGTTGTCTCCCTTCTCAATTACTTGTAAATGGATGCCTTGTTGTAACGGACGAAAGTAGCGAAAGAAATGTTGTTACTGTTGTTGTTATGTGTGTGTGTGTGTGTGAGAGAGAGAGAGAGAGAGAGAGAGAGAGAGAGAGAGAGAGAGAGAGAGAGAGAGAGAGAGAGAGAGAGTGTGTGTGTGTGTGTGTGTGTGTGGGTGGGGGGGTGCGAATTGCTCATGATGGGACCAATCGACATAAAAATAACCCCTCAAAACAACAACGATTACGTAACGTTATTTAAATTTAATAGAGAAAAGTGGACCTTTAGTAATTTGGGGTGTGCGTACACCCCCGTCGCCCCCCCCCCCCCCCCCCCCCCCTCGCGTACGGGCCTGTTTTGATTTTGCGGGAGGGGTTCTTTAAAGGGTGCATATTCGGATTTTTTTGTTGTTGTTTTTACTGTTGTTTTGGTTTTGGTTTTTGGGTGATGCTTTTTCGCGTTTTATTTTCTGGACAGCTATTTAGAAGAAAATATTTATTTAACGTAGCTGTACAATAAATTCAGGTTAATCAGAGACTTAATTTCAATACATATTCATAACGTTTCTCGTCTGTTGATGTCTTTGTCCACGTACGTAAACTTCGATACAAAGTTACGCGGAAAAAAACCCATCGAATAAACCAAGACATCCATTAACTATGTGGCTAGTGGGAATTGATTTCGTGCAAAGCAACCTTAATGACACCCCAGCACGCACAAAACGAACTCTCTTACTAAACTTAATGAGGAAGCGGCAAAAGAAAAGACGTTGCTATTAATAAGCCAGAACGAACCTAATAACCAGTGACCAACTTCGTGTCGATCAAGTTCCCATTAAGTCGAACAATATTCTTTCTTCTTTGGTGTCTACGTATCCAATAGTTGGTGATGCTCCAAAATTGATCTATTGTTATATCGCCATATGACTCAATCATTTGACAAGACTGCGTCTAGTATAGCCTCAAATAGCTGTAAACGGGGGGAGGGGGGAGGGGAGCGGTGGGTGGCGGTGGGGGGGGGGGGGGGGGGGGAGGCGGTCTAATTTAAAAAAGGAACCAGGACACGGTAATATACTGTCTCCAAGTAAAAACAAATTTTGGTCAACAGAAAATTCGTGTTTTAGTATTTTTCGAGGGCAAGGTGTGTTGTCGTTTAAATTCCGTTAATGGAGAACCGATAATGATCACCCATCCATAACTCCATGAGATTCCAAGAAGAGAAGGGTATTTTTAAAAATTAAAGGCGCAGAACCTAGTTTCAGCCCGTGTTAATGGACACTTAAGTGTATTTGTTCTAGAAAACTGTAACACATTTTGGATAAGGTTATAACAGAGAGAAGCTGAAGTCTGTGATGTTTTAACTGGGAAATATCGTCAAAAAAATAGACTAGAGTCTGTCTCGTTAACCATTACTTCTAGGACGAACGTGCGTTGTTAGAATTGTGAAAAATGCATTTCGGAGTATTACAAAACCCTGGATGACCGGAACCACTTCTGGTGTACGAAAATTAATATTATAAATAATAAAATGTAAGTACTTCTAAAATAAATTATCAACAAATGGCTTTATTGGTGAAAAATCCGTTGTAGTGTTTAAAAACAAGGGTCTGTCACTTTAACGTGTAGCTATTATAAAAGATATCACTCAACAAACATCCTGAGAGACCTGCTAACGCCGGGCCCAACAAATTGTCATATCACCTAAGTTCAAAGGCCGGGGCTAAGGGGAAAATTGCCATAAAAGTCAAACTTGGTGTGACGGAACAGGCTCTTAATTTTGTTTTCGCCTGTGGCGATATTAATTGTTTTAGAGGGCCGTGTGCAGTTCCTATATGCACTTAAGCCCAGGTGGGCACTTTGTTACGTAATACCTCCGCGCGACCGTGGTGGAACTGTGCCTAATACACACCCAGCCCAGGTGCGGAGGCATGTGGCCAGTAGTTACGTAATACCTCCGCTAGTTCGGTACGTTCGGGGTATTGCTGGCGGACTAGGCGTCAGCAAGTCTGGCGATCTAAGAAAAATATGCCGGCTTGGTCGCTGTGAAAATATCACTTGATAGGGGGAGGACCGCGTTGTGCCCCCAGGCGATATTCGTATTTTTATGATAAATAGCTAGGGTTTTAGAGATATCAGGAGAACCATAGGAAGGCTCCCAGGGATCGTTGTCCGTCCGGACTGGAAATATTTTATTTCTGCTCTGTGTATAACCTTGATGTGATTGATGTGACTTTATATATTTTAATACTGTATTATACCAATATTATTTAGACGGTGCTGCCGGTAATCTGACGCAGTAAACTGTAGGCTCACTGTCTAATATATATAAAGCTTAGCCAGTCATCCTAGAGGACCTAGGTAAACTGTAGGTTATTGTTTTTATTGTGATTGGTACCAGTATTAATTCTGTGTTACAAGGTTACTGAATGAGTAGTTAAGGGTTAATTAAAAAAATTAACCAGTTAGGAATAGAGTTGTAATTCCTTTATTAATTAAGTTCCCCTGGAAGCGTTTCTCAATTATCACACGTTATTGAACGAGTAGTAAGGGTTAATTAAAAATTAACCAGTTAGGAATAGAGTTGTAATTCCTTTATTAATTAAGTTCCCCTGGAAGCGTTTCTCAATTATCACACGTGTGGGTGTTGTGTCACGGTGAAGTGATTACAATATTGTGTAAACTAGACACCTAGATATTAACTAATTAAGTGATCAGTTCTGGGTTGTTATCATTTGTTGTTGTTAATTAACTATTGCGGCAGTACATTTGTCAGCGTAGGTTAATACAGATTCCAAAGTGTATTGTGTTTTGTTGTGTTTTCTAGTGAACTAAACGTACTATATTACATATACTTTATATAAGATCTTATCTCTGATCATACCTAGACGAGCCACGCGGGTATAACTGCCCATTACAGAGAGATCTAATAGATATACAGTTAGGAGAGATATTTGGATAATCGTGTTTCATTCAGTTACGGGTATTATAGGATCCCCGTGACACTTCGTCTGTAATAGTACATGATAAAGTTTTTCATAAAATGTCAGCTCAATATAATAAGACATAGCGAAAACAATTGTGCAGAAAACATGTTTTCGTATTTCCTAAAAATGGATAATTCGCCATGAAATTCAAAGTTTATCTGTAACAGTATACGATAAAGCCATACCCAGAATTTCAACTAAATATCTGAAGACATTGCCAAAAACGTCCGGTTAACAATATGTGGGACGAACGGACAGACAGAAAGACAGACAGACAGACAGACAGACAGAAGGACAGAGATGAAACCTATAATCCCCTCCGGTTGGACCAGTAGTGAACTAATAAGGTATAGCATTAATCACAAAAGGTCTAAAGCTGCACCAAATACAAACATCATGGGACGAATTTACAAAGCCTGATTTAGACTTACACGCATGCAACTGCATACATTTACAATGCTTAAACGCCTGTGTTAGACTTACACGCATGCAACTGCATACCTTTACAATGCTTAAACACCTGTGTTAGACTTACACGCATGCAACTGCATACATTTACAATGCTTAAACACCTGTGTTAGACTTACACGCATGTAACTGCATACATTTACAATGCTTAAACACCTGTGTAAGTCTTACACGCATGTAACTGCATACATTTACAATGCTTAAACACCTGTGTTAGACTTACACGCATGTAACTGCATACATTTACAATGCTTAAACACCTGTGTAAGTCTTACACGCATGTAACTGCATACATTTACAATGCTTAAACACATGTGTTAGACTTACACGCATGTAACTGCATACATTTACAATGCTTAAACACCTGTGTAAGTCTTACACGCATGTAACTGCATACATTTACAATGCTTAAACATCTGTGTTACACTTACACGCATGTAACTGCATACATTTACAATGCTTAAACACCTGTGTAAGTCTTACACGCATGTAACTGCATACATTTACAATGCTTAAACACCTGTGTTAGACTTACACGCATGTAACTGCATACATTTACAATGCTTAAACACCTGTGTAAGTCTTACACGCATGTAACTGCATACATTTACAATGCTTAAGCACCTGTGTTAGACTTACACGCATGTAACTGCATACATTTACAATGCTTAAACACCTGTGTTAGACTTACACGCATGTAACTGCATACATTTACAATGCTTAAGCACCTGTGTTAGACTTACACGCATGTAACTGCATACATTTACAATGATTAAACACCTGTGTAAGTCTTACACGCATGTAACTGCATACATTTACAATGCTTAAGCACCTGTGTTAGACTTACACGCATGTAACTGCATACATTTACAATGCTTAAACACCTGTGTAAGTCGTGCACGCATGTAACTGCATACATTTACAATGCTTAAGCACCTGTGTTTAAGAAAAAAAAGACCCATGGCCCATGGTATATTTCTAGACATTCCAATTCTGCCAAACCTTAAGAAAGAGAAGGAAAAAAAAAAAAATGTTCGGAAAAAAAGAGAATTAAAAAAGGGAATTGATAACTGACAAAATGAAATTAGATGTACCTGAGTCACACCAGGCCAAGTGAATGCATGCGATGGTATTTGGAAGACGAAATCGTGCATCCAGATATTCAACCTATCACAAGAACATGCTCTTTCGTAAAAACCGGTGCACGTACTAGTTCCCAGCCGCGCAATGAATCAATGAAGCCAGCTGCACACTATGATGTAAGATCAATCTAATTAAGTTTCCATAACATCGTCTTGTCTTTATCAGACCCGGGATTGCCGTTACGTGAAAGGAGCGGCGCCATTGTTTTAATCATCGACGTATTATCAGGTGCACGTAAACAGTATGCTAATTACCAGTCGCGTGGCGGTCCGACTAGTTATATGTCGTGTGCAGAACTCTATGGCGAAGTCAGAGGTTGTGCCCGCGACAGGCCTGCTTGAACTGTTGATTTTTTTAATTTTTAAAAATGTTTGTTTTCCCATACTAATATCCAGTCGGATTAGTGTCTGAGAGAATGATTGAATATGTAACGACACCCCAGCACAAAAATACACATCGGACACCCAGTTGTAAAGCTCTCGCTTGATAAGCGGTCGGTTTGGGATCGATCCCCGTCGGTGGGCACATTGGGCTATTACTCGTTCTATCCAGTGCACCACGACTGGTATATAGGCCGTTATATGTGCTATCGTGTGCACATCAAAGATCCCTTGCTCCTGTTTGAAAAATGTAGCTGGTTTCCTCTCTAAAACAACATTTCAAAATTACCAAAGGTTTGACATCCAATAGCCGATGATTAATTAACCAATGTGCTCTAGTGGTGTCGTTGAACAAAACAAACTTTTACAAAGGTAAATATCCGAGAGACGACACACAGGTTATTCTTCTCTAGGACGCCAAAAGACGTCATGTCATCACTGTAATATGCGTTACTGGAATGATAATTATTATTCAGAATAAAGCTTAAAATGATCCACGATCTCCACATACGTTACTTTCCAAGAAATTAGCTTCTTCGTCGAGAACATTAGAAATGCCACCACGCGAGATACTGTTTTCAAGAAATCCTGAGCAGATTGGTTTAATCATCGGATAGTTGGTATGATACATATGATAGTTATCACCATGTCCAGATTTCGAAAAAAAAAACCCAACATAAAACAAACTACAAAAGAAAAGAAAAAACCCAAACACCCCACAGTGTTTTCCATTAAACACGGATCGTTCATTTGCCCTTTCCAACATACGCTCTTTTCTACAAATTAAGATAAAAACTATTTTGTCCAACATATGTTCAAATATGGTATTATCTAGTTTTTAACACTGCCAAAACTTTACATTTAATGTTAACCCGTCGTAGGGCACTATCACACACTTAACTTCGATATGTATGTGTGTGTTATTTTTATTTGTATAATGTATTTTATTATGTGTATTCTGGATTCAATATGTACGTTAATTTTTATATTAATAGTTATAGTCAACCATAATTCCTGTAAAGAAGGAGGTGGAAAGTAGCCCAGTGGTAAAGTGCTCGCCTGATCTAGGATCGATCCTCGTCAGTCGGCCTATTGGGATATGTCTCGTTCCAGCCAGTTCACCACTACGTGTACGTCAAAGGTCGTGACATGTACTATCCTGTATATGATGCATACAAAATCTCTTGCTACTAATGGAAAGATGTAGCGGGTTTCCTCTATATGACTATACGTAAACATAATCAAGTGTTTGACATCCAATAGCCAATGGTTAAGATATCAATGTGCTCTAGTGTTGTCGTTAAACAAAACAAACTTTTTTTCCTGCAAGGAATAGCTTATGAACTTTTATATCGTATTTTATATTACATTTTATTATTGAGTGCACAAGGTCAGACAAATAAAATATATCTCTGTCTGCGGAGACAATTTGTGATTAAGAAATTAAACCGCACCGCTACATAATTTACATATAAATTTTGCCTATGGGCATTATTGTTTTATTTATATTGTGCATTGTACAATTTTAACACAGATGACATCATATACCATAGCTTTGTTCACTCGGTCATAAAACACGGGTTGGAACCATAGACAATTCTCACAGGTCTAGTAAAGGTCGTCAGACTTTAAAACTCTTGTCTGTTTTATGATACCCAAGCACAATTTAAACTGCGATTATTAGTATCGGAACATTTGTAACTGCGACACTTGGTCTGGCGACTGAGTTATACTGATATCGATTCGCAAATGCTAGGTTAGTTATATCGTCTGGATTCAGCGTAATGTGATGGTCGGATATGTCAGTAAGACAATTTTTCATTAGAGGATATATCATCAGTTTTTTTATTAATCCCAGGACGAATCAGTTGAGTCACGTCAACACATGATTGAATAACTAGCGGCTTTCACCACTTGCGGCTTCTCTTTGGGACACTGATGACATGGTTTCATTGGCGCATTCATCAGTCTCATTGTCTACGAGCCGTGTTATGTGGTGGGAGGAAAAATGGAAAAGGTGGGAAAAGGTGGAGAGGCCATTGTCCCCATGACTCTCCCCCCCCCCCCCCCCCCCCACACACACACAACTCTGGCTTCGCCGATGGTTAATTTGGCTTCCAGAATAACGTTTTGCACGCAGTCTTCAATCATTTATCCATTACCACAGTTTGACACCCAACAGCCGATGTATTTTTCGTGCTGGGGTGTCGTTAAACATTCATTCATTCATTCATTCGTTCATTCATTCATTCGTTCATTCATTCATCCATTTACGAAGTTTAACTTGAGTTCATAATACTGTCCGTGGTAACATAGTGGTTGAGCCTTAAGGTAGTATTAAACCAAATAACTTCAAAGTCAAAGTTCGAGGTGCACCCAACTTTTCATAGAGAAGTGAACACCACAAGTCCTGTGATTGGTTATAAATGTGAGTGTGTTAGTTGTAAAAAATAATAGTTTCATCTGGGTAAAAAATATGCAATTTTATTTCATCTAGTACTAATGTGTCAAGTAGTCTTGTGCTTGAAACATGTATGGGGTACCTGTAAAAAAAAGTACTCGAATTGTGTGCAAAACTAGGGTAGTCATAGACGCTACCCGTTATCTCAGAAACGAGCAGCTTGACCGCTAATTTTTTCTGATTCACTTTAAGTGTGAGGGGTGATGGTATTTATATCCGTGGCGTTTATGTCGATTGATACGCCGCAGGAAGGAGTTTTAGCCACATATGTTACTATTGTCTTCTATGGGATTTGATTTGGTACTATACACCCTTGAGGCTGGTAGGTACTGAGATCACATCCCGGTAACAGCTGCCTCATAGCTTTAGTTCTAACCGCAATAGAGTCGGAAGGTGTAATGTCATAATACCTGTCTGACTTATCCCTAACTAACTAGTAGTCCTTGTTCTGTACACGCAGACAGAACAATTATGTGAGGCGTGTCTAGGGCAACATGCTTAAACCTTAATATGATACATGAAACAAAAGATGAATGTAAAACTTTAAAGTTTGTTTGTTAACGACACCAATGGATGTCAAACATTTCGCAATTCTGATTTGTAGTCTTCAGGGGAAACCTGCTACATTTTCTCATTATCAACAAGTGATCGTCTATAACACTTTCCAACAAACAGAGCCCCGTTCAACAAAGCGATCTTAGCGCTAAGATCACCTTACGTGCATAATTATGTTAGCTGTGCAGTTACGGTCATGTCACGGGGATTCTATAATTCCCGTAACTGAATAAAACACGATTATCAAAATATCTCTCCTAACTGTATATCTATTAGATCTCTCTGTAACAGGCGGTTAAACCCTAGTATGGCTCGTCTCTAGGTATGATCAGACATACGATCTTATATAAAGTATATATTATTATAGCACGTTAGTTCTCTAGAAACACAACAAAAACACAATACACTTTGGAATCTGTATTAATCTACGCTGACAAATGTACAGCCGTAGTAGTTAATTAATAACAGCAATAATAACAACCCAGAACTGATCACTTAATTAGTTAATCTCTAGGTGTCTAGTTACACAATATGCGAATCACTTCACCGTTACACCACACCCACACGTGTGATAATTGAGAAACGCTTCCAGGAGA
This sequence comes from Gigantopelta aegis, assembly GCF_016097555.1. NCBI lineage: Eukaryota > Metazoa > Mollusca > Gastropoda > Neomphalida > Peltospiridae > Gigantopelta > Gigantopelta aegis. The sequence continues at coordinate 24,386,141 of NC_054706.1, forward strand.
AGTTAATTAATAAAGGAATTACAACACCATTCCTAACTGGTTAATTTTTAATTAACCCTTACTACTCGTTCAGTAACGTGTGATAATTTAGGAACGCTTGCAGGGGAACTTAATTAATAAAGGAATTACAGCTCTATTCCTAACGGGTTAATTTTTAATTAACCCTAACTACTCATTCAGTAACCTTGTGACACAGAATTAATATTTATCACAATAAAGACAATAACCTACAGTGTACCTAGGTCGTCTAGGATGACTGGCTAAGCTTTATATTACCAAATACTCGTATAATGTTAGAACAAAAAGTCTACGATTTACTTCGTCAGATGACCGAAGACACTGTCTAAAGAATATTGGTATAATACAGTATTAAAATATTTAAAGTCACATCAATCACATCAAGGTTATACACAGAGCAGAAAATATATAATTACCAAAGTCCCGTCTGAACTAATATATTTCGTTCAGTGGACGACGTCCGTGATCCCCTGGAGCCTTCCTAATTCGTTCTCCTCGATATCTCTAAAACACTAGCTATTTATTATAAATCAGGATTTTGCCTGGGGGTACAAGGCGGTACCTCACGTATCATCTCATATTCCAACTCTACTAGAGTCGGTATATTTCTCTCTGATCGTCAGACTTACTGACGCCATCGTCGCCAAATCACGGTCGTCGCAACCGCACTCGCAGAGGTATTACGTAACTACTCGCCACATGGCCTCCACAGCTGGACTAAGTGCATATTGGAATGCCCGATCGCGCGAAGTATTACGTAACAAGTTGCCCACCTGGGCTACGGGCAATGAAACTGCACACGGCCCTCTAACACAATTAAAATCGCCACAGGCGAAACCAATTTAAGAGCATGTACCATCACACACCCCCACCTCAAAAAGGATATTTCCTCTACTCTAGGAATAGGGAAATATACTACATTAAAACAAAAAGGTGCGTTAACCGACGCATACGGGCATTTATAACACATGTAATAATAAGGTGACTACCAGTAATCACACTGAGTCTCTGAGTCCCTGGTATACAAATAAAATATATATAAACAAAACAGAAATCAAGAATGTCAACACATTATAATAACGTTCAACTTCGGGACAGGGCATCAGCGATTACATTGGATGTGCCCTTGATATGTCCCATGTTAATAGGGTATTCTTGCAGAAGAAGACTCCATCTCAAAACTCTCTGGTTGGAGGTTTTCATTAGGATGGTCCAGTCCGTCTTCGTCTTCTTGGAACAGCACAGCTCCAGCACCCACGTCACTGGCACCCACAGCTAGCTTGAACGGCATTCGGTAGTCTGGTGCTGCCATCACGGGAGACGAGTAGCGCCTCTGCTTGAGACGGTTGAATGACTTCTCGCATTCACCTGACCAATGGAACTTCGTTTCCTTCTTTTTCAGCGTCGCACGTTTCCCAGGTTTTCTCCGATAGGCATGCTGTCGAATCTGTGTAGCGTTGGGTTCCAAGCGCACATCTTGGCTTAAGGTATTGGTAACCGTTGGAAGGTTCTGACAAATGGAAACATTGTCTTGTTTCAACGTAGTCCACTTTGCTCGCTGGGGGTTCAAGTCTGCTAGAATCTGGCCGTTGGCCAACTTGACCTCTGCAGTCTTGACGTCATCACAGGAAATTGAGTGTCTCTCAATTTGGACCGGTCTCTCTGGAACTATCGGCAGTCTGTCAAAATAACCTTTTAGCAAATTGATGTGACAATACCTACTTTTCCTAACCCTATCAGGAGTGTTTATCATATACCCTGTCTCATTAACCCGTTTGTGCACAACATAGGGCCCGAAATACCTGTTCTGCACAGAACCCCGTTTAACGGGAAGGTACAGCAGCACCTTATCCCCTGGTTTAAATTCCCGACTCTTAGCCTTCCTATCAAACACTGATTTTATTTTGCTCTGAGCATGGCTCAGTTGCTTCCTAGCCTTCCTATCAAACTCTGATTTTATTTTGTTCTGAGCTTTGTGTATTAACACGTAATCATCTGCCACTATGCCTGCCTCCTCTATCTTTTTGACATCACGATCCTCTAAATGAATACGTAAGCTAACTGGTAATCCATTTTTAATGTCCTGTAAGATCAACAACTCCCGTAACTCGGTATATGACTCTACCTGATGAGAAACAACCCATTTATCAAACATCCCTGCCTTCTTAGCCACAAACTCACTATAAGACTGACCCTGCGTTTTTCTCAACTCGCTATACCGTAAACGATAATCCTCAGGTCGTAATTCATAAGCCCTCAACACTGCAGACTTAACTAGGTCGTACTGACTTGCTCGCTCATCACTCATTGAATTATAAGCTATACTAGCCTTCCCCTTAAACTTAGACACGGCTAACAATGTCCACTTAGACTGCGGCCAATTTAGCTGCTTAGCGGCCCGTTCAAAAAGTTGAAAGAACATGTCTACCTCCTGATCGTCAAATACAGGCACTGATCTATAAGCCTCCGACATGTTAAAACCATTTCCTGCCTCACGTCTAACTTCTTCAGTATTCAACTTTAACTCATGTTCCACTTTTAATTTTTCTAACTGGAATTCTCTATCCCTATGTCTATCTTCTCTATCCCTCTCTTCTCTTTCTCTCTCTCTCTCTCTCTCTCTCTCTCTCTCTCTCTCTCTCTCTCTCTCTCTCTCTCTCTCTCTCTCTCTCTCTCTCTCTCTCTCTCTCCCTCTCTCTATCTTCTCTATCCCTATCTTCTTTGTCTCTATCTCTATGTCTATCTTCTCTATCTCTCTCTTCTCTTTCTCTCTCTCTCTCTCTCTCTATCCCTATCTTTATCTTCTCGATCCCTATCTTCTTTTTCTCTATCTCTATCTTCTCTTTCTCTCTCTCTCTCTCTCTCTCTCTCTCTCTCTCTCTCTCTCTCTCTCTCTCTCTCTCTCTCTCTCTCTCTCTCTCTCTCTCTCTATCTAATGCACGTTCTTCTCTTTCGTACTCAAGCTTTTTAAAAGCTAACTGTTGTTCCATACTCAAGTCACTTATCTCTATCTCTGGAACAATCTCACTGTCTTCCATAACAGGCCTATCACCAAAAACTTCCTGGATAATAATTGTCTTTATATCACCTAAGGTTTTAGCTGATGTTAAATCAATTTCTCGCTCACCCGCGATTTCAACTAACTCGGCCTTACGTGCTCGCTTAATCTCCACTACACTGAGCGTAGGCCTATCCAGCAAATTCTTATCCATGTTTAGATATGACGCACTTATTATTAATTAATTTTCTAGTGAACAACGTGCTACTTCGAGTAAATTTGTAAAAATTAATTTATAAAGCCCCCATTTACAAACAATACTTTTTTAAATATGCATGTCCCGTTTCAGATCCCGGACAAGCCCCCAATTTTCTACTCCTGTCACGGGGATTCTATAATTCCCGTAACTGAATAAAACACGATTATCAAAATATCTCTCCTAACTGTATATCTATTAGATCTCTCTGTAACAGGCGGTTAAACCCTAGTATGGCTCGTCTCTAGGTATGATCAGAGATACGATCTTATATAAAGTATATATTATTATAGCACGTTAGTTCTCTAGAAACACAACAAAAACACAATACACTTTGGAATCTGTATTAATCTACGCTGACAAATGTACAGCCGTAGTAGTTAATTAATAACAGCAATAATAACAACCCAGAACTGATCACTTAATTAGTTAATCTCTAGGTGTCTAGTTACACAATATGCGAATCACTTCACCATTACACCACACCCACACGTGTGATAATTGAGAAACGCTTCCAGGAGAAGTTAATTAATAAAGGAATTACAACACCATTCCTAACTGGTTAATTTTTAATTAACCCTTACTACTCGCTCAGTAACGTGTGATAATTTAGGAACGCTTCCAGGGGAACTTAATTAATAAAGGAATTACAGCTCTATTCCTAACGGGTTAATTTTTAATTAACCCTAACTACTCATTCAGTAACCTTGTGACACAGAATTAATATTTATCACGATAAAGACAATAACCTACAGTGTACCTAGGTCGTCTAGGATGACTGGCTAAGCTTTATATTACCAAATACTCGTATAATGTTAGAACAAAAAGTCTACGATTTACTTCGTCAGATGACCGAAGACACTGTCTAAAGAATATTGGTATAATACAGTATTAAATATTTAAAGTCACATCAATCACATCAAGGTTATACACAGAGCAGAAAATATATAATTACCAAAGTCCCGTCTGAACTAATATATTTCGTTCAGTGGACGACGTCCGTGATCCCCTGGAGCCTTCCTAATTCGTTCTCCTCGATATCTCTAAAACACTAGCTATTTATTATAAATCAGGATTTTGCCTGGGGGTACAAGGCGGTACCTCACGTATCATCTCATATTCCAACTCTACTAGAGTCGTTATATTTCTCTCTGATCGTCAGACTTACTGACGCCATCGTCGCCAAATCACGGTCGTCTAAACCGCACTCGCAGAGGTATTACGTAACTACTCGCCACATGGCCTCCACAGCTGGACTAAGTGCATATTGGAATGCCCGATCGCGCGAAGTATTACGTAACAAGTTGCCCACCTGGGCTACGGGCAATGAAACTGCACACGGCCCTCTAACACAATTAAAATCGCCACAGGCGAAACAAATTTAAGAGCATGTACCGTCACAGGTCATCTTAGGGCTAAGATCGCCTTGTGGAACGGAGCCCTGGACTGCAGATATCTGTCGTAGGAAAATGGATGAAAACAGCTTCTTCTGATAATCTTTATCTAGACATGGTTTCTTATTCTTTATATTGAATTATCAAAGATTACTTTATGCAAGTACGACCGTGTGATACATGCGGCTAAAGAAAGACTCGGTGTGTTCTTGAAATTAGCTACTTGTCCTTTTTTGTGGCTTCTTTGGTTTAGGATTCGTTTTATGTTTTGTTGTCTTGCGTTTTTGTTTTTGTTTCTATTTCTTTTTTCTTTATTGTTGTTTTTTCTTTCTTTTTTCTTCTTCTTTTTTTTTTTTTTTTTTTGGTGGAGGAGGTAAGGTATTTCACGTGAGTCTCTTTAGCGCAAGTATTTAATACGAAATGCCGTTTGTACACACAGTGCATTACAGACTACAAATGTCCTTTTAACACAAATGTCCTTTTAACACAGAGTTGAGTGTTTCACTATAATGTTGCAATGATAGAGGTTTGTTCGCATCTTGCGAAACTCGGTTACTTCATGTACCACTCGTACATACACTATAAGACAAGCATAAAAGCGCATAACCACTCCTTAAGGCAATATGAGACAATATATTATTATATTCGCCGACAAACAGTTCTAGGTCCAAGTCTTAATGTGATCTCTAAGCCTTTATTTGTCTGTCAGCGAATAGTTCGTCGGCGAAAGATCAGGCCAGGCAATGGCCGATTCGATGTGTCTTTGCACTGTCTAAGATTTAATTAGATTTAACTCTTTTTTTTTCAGCACTGGCTATAGACTGCTACGTGTGCACGTCGGTGGACGAAGACAACAAGGCGTGCATCGACCCGTTCGACCTGGGTCTGGACACGTACCACTTGATAGAACGCAACTGCATGTACGGCTACTTCAGGGGCACGCACTGTATCAAGCTGACCGGACAAAGAGGTACGTACGCACTTGCCCGACTTCATGCTTTGTCGGGACAGCTATAATCTCGTCTTCTTGTGCAATAACATTGTCTGCAAATGCAGCCTGAACGACGAAACCGCAATACGTGACCAGAGCCGTATTTCTGTACAATGCAGAATCGAATGGGCATTTGGCAAAATAGTTGTTGATTCCATGAATCCCATCTAGTTCCTCGTTTATTATATACAGCACAGCCACGCCTGAGGTAGATTCTTTACTGGGGATTTCATCCCTATTGTACCGCCACAAAGATGGCTGCCACCCTCAGACTAGTTTACTCAATTAAAAGTAGCACTGGACAGAGCTCATTGGAATAAGTACAGTTGTTATGACGTGCACTCCTGCATCACTGTCACAACAGTGGTGATATCAGGTGTTTGCGAAAGGTGAGCATATCCCATCTTCCCTCCTCCTTTAACATCTTAAAGTAACGCTAAAGACAAACTCCGCCACCTTTCATAGGCATATTCGCTTTCTCAGTCATATCATGATGACTTGCTACCATTTTGTTATTTTAATAATGTCCGTTGTGTCCATAACAATTTAACGTCATCCATTGATCCAACCATGGCAACTCGAGTTTGTTCATTTCTCAGAACGGAACAGAACAGAACGTTATTACGCTCAGGCCGTTACACAACGGAATATGACGAACAATAACAATATTTTACAGTGACACGACGAGCTTTACAGGGAATAATAAGATAGTGTAGAATAATATAATGATACTATGATAATGTGATATACTGAGCAAGAAAAGAAAAGAATGCATGAATGAATGAATGAATGAATGAATGAATGTTTAACGACACCCCAGCACGAAAAATACATCGGCTATTGAGTGTCAAACTGTGGTAATGGGGATGAAGCACGAATGCTAATTTTAAATTAATTTATTTTAGTATTAAATTTTGTTAAGCCGATTTTGACATTCTCTTTTCCAAATTAATTTTAACATAAAACATATAATAAATATGCATAGATGTATGCATATATGGGTATGTTAAAGTTACAAAACTACCAATTGATTAAAGTATTGACGTTCAAAAGCTATAGTGTAAGAACTACAAGAATACATGTATGTAGGTACCATTATGCACTATCACTTGTATTAGGCGGTTTATCACAGTTTACACATTTCAAACAATATAATACTCCTGTAAAGGGAATGAATGAATGAATATGAATGAATGAATGTTTAACGACACCCCAGCACGAAAAATACATCGGCTATTGGGTGTCAAACTATGATAATGGAAACATATAAGGTGATGATCAACATCAATAGAAAAATTCAAGATATAAATAAAAACAGTGTAAAGAACTGTGCAAAAATACAAATACAAATATCACAGACAGATACTGACTTTTATTCTAAACTTCAATTTGTGCTGTATTGGCCATTCTCGAAGAGAATGTTACACCCCTGCACCACGGCGAGGTTACAGCACGCGCAGGGGCCTGTAAAGGGAAACTAATTGGTATTAATATTATAGCCGACAGCACAATATATCTTGTCCACAGTTCACTGAGATAGATGTACAATTATATGCGTCTAACTAAATAAAAGTATAACTATGCATATATTTATATGTGCACACCTAGCTGTATGTTTAAATAGTATTTGTTACATCTTTGACACAAACATGTATAGTGGTATATACAAACATATAGCAAAATGTACAATAGGCAATGGCCACCTGAAGTGCAAAATAAATATCTTATCTTATCTTATCTTATCTCTCCTTCCTCCCCCCCCCCCTCTCTCTCTCTCTCTCTCTCTCTCTCTCTCTCTCTCTCTCTCTCTCTCTCTCTCTCTCTCTGTCGAACACGCTTATAACAAACTACCGATTAGAACGAACTGATTGTAAAGTCCCGATTTCCCCCCTATATAGTATTAATAAATTTTAATGTATATAACGGATTATGTATAGCGAATTAACTGTTAACACGAACCAATTGTTTGGTCAAAATTGTGAATTTCAGTGTAAATTAGTGCATATACAACGAACCGATCATAACTAAATATATATACACACATTTGTATATATATTACACAATAGTATTTCTTTTGTTGTTCAGTATACTAAACAAGATTAAGAGTTAAACACGATGTAACAAGTGTTACTGATATAATTATATGTGCGTGGTATAACAAAAATACGTCCGCGCACTCATACATACATAACATACATAAAGAACTAGTGATAATAATGAAATATACAGGCACATGTATGTGGGTATAGGTTGATGAACGCAAATATAATGTTATCAGATAACGTCATAATTGATAATGTCACTTTATATTGGTACTTTGTGTATTGAGCTTTATTGTTTATGAACCGATTTTTTTTTTTTTTTTAATTAATTATGAATTTATAGCGTTATTATTAGTAAGTATGTTTCAAATTTAATTATAGTGTCTGTTATTTCGTTTATAACAACAAAAATTGTCCCTGAACTTGTGTTTGGCAGTTTGGCTTAAGAAAACAGAATCGATTTTATACAACTTCGTCAAGGATGATTCACACCGTTGGCGGACGACTTTTGTTTGTTCATATCCCGATGAACGTAAAAAAGAATAACACACACTCGTTAATTAGTACATTGTGCAACTAAAAACATAGCAATTTCCTGAGGCTTAATCCATAAATCTCTGAAAACAACATGGCGTCGTCTTCGCAAACCTTTTTGCGTTGCATTACGAGATCTCAACGTCGCAAGAGTTTTCTGAATTACGTGTCTGTTCTTTGTCCTTTTACATTGGCAGTATGTTTTATGTGACCTAGATTGGAGACAACAGCTAGCACAGATCGCAGAATTTACGAAATGATATATACATGTATATATATATTTATTGATGATACTATATATGAGATTGTAGCCGAAGTAATATCTCAGGACGGGTGGCGTGTTCGAAACCCTAGTGGTATATGGGCACGTTAAACTAGTTATCATCATCATCATCATCATCAGGACGGGTCTGATTCACGACTGTTGGGTGTGGAACTGTTGGCAAAATGTGACAATTGAAGAGTGTTTCCTATGTTTCATTTTTTATGTATAAATAATTAGTTTATACAGCCATATAAGGTTTGTCTATTCATGGATAACCACTGTGCCTGAAACCTTGACAATATGGAAACATGCAATGTTTTTGGCTACCTTCATTTTCCTCAATGTTTGACTTGACTATTCTTGTTTAAAAAATAAAGTAAAATAAAGTAAAATAATAATTTAGTATTATCATGAAAATGATGATATTGATGATGATGATGATGATGATGATAATAATGATGATGATGATGATGATAACACTTCAAATGTTCTAGCTATATTTGGCAGTTTGGTTTAAGAAAACAGAATCCGATTTTATACAACTTCGTCAAGGATGGTTACTTGGACTGACCTAAACCAGGTCTCGCATAAAGCAAATACTTGAAGGATTCAGATTAGTCCTCACTGTGATGCGAATAAAATCAATTTAGCTTTCACTCGACATTGTTACGCACGGGGACCCACATCTTGAGTGCCAGTGATACATTAAAAAATGATAAAATTAAAAATTAAAAAAAAAAAAATCATCAATGGCATCCAGCTGTTTGCCTGTGAAGAATATCGTCTTCCAAGTAGTGCCTACAGAATAGACGAGATTCTCTTGAAAGAGCAGATCCATTAACGGGAAACAAAGACAGACGAGGATGTTCTGCTAAGACCCACTCAGCTGGATGTAGATGAGTGGGACGAGCAAACACGACGTGGTGAGCGATACGTCTCAGGATCGATCCCCAGTAGGCGGCCTCGTTAGATTATTTGCTTTTCGGCGGGATCTAGCTTTGTCGGTAAAGCGCTCTCCTAAGGATCGAACCCCCTCTGCGAATGAATGAATGAATGAATAGATGAATGAATTTTTAACGACACAGTTAAAATTTGTTCTGTTTAACGACACCACAAGATCACATTGATTTATTAATCATCGGCTATTGGATGTCAAACTTTTGGATGTTTTTTTTTTATATAGAGTCTTAGAGAGGAAACCCGTTAATTTGTTTCCATTAGTAACAAGGAATCTTTTATATGCACCATCCCACAGACAGGATAGCACATACCACGGTCTTTGATATACCTGTCGTGGTGCACTGGCTAGAACAAGAAATAGGCAAATGGGCCCGCCGACGGGAATCGATCGTAAACCGACCGCGCATCAATCGGGCGCTTTACCACTGGGCTACGTCCTGACCTCACCTACACAAAAATACATCGGTTATTGGGTTTCAAACAGCGGTAGCCTCCTCAGTGAACCCATTCTCTGACTTTTTTAATGGGAAAACGTATGTAGCGGGTTTTCTCCGACTACGTATAAAGGTAGTACTATACCAAATAACTTCCGGCTGGGTCAAAGTTCGAGGTGCACCGAACTTTTGATAGAGAAGTGAACACCACAAGTCCTGTGATTGGTTATAAATGTGAGTGTGTTGGTTGTAAAAAATAATAGTTTCATCTGGGTAAAATAAATGTGCAATTTTATTTCATCTAGTACCAATGTGTCAAGTAGCCTTGTGCTTGAAACATGTATGGGGTACCTGTAAAAAAAAGTACTCAAATTTTGTGCGAAACTAGGGTAGTCATAGACGCTACCCGTTATCTCAGAAACGAGCAGCTTGACCCCCATTTTTTTCTGATTCACTTTAAGTGTAAGGGGTGGTAGTATTTATATCTGTGGCGTTTATGTCGGTTGATACGTTGCAGGTAGGAGTTTTAGCCGCATATGTTACTATTGTCGTCTATGGGATTTGATTTGGTAGTATACACCCTATAGCACATATTCAGTGCATAATAAAAAATATTATGATTTTGTCATTTTATTTAATTAAACTATACTGGTTGATTAATTAGCCATCAATCGATCATGCAAGTTCACAATGACCTTGACCTTGACAATAATCTCTGTACATGGCTCTAAATGGAGTTTGAATCAAAGTTAGCACTGAAGAAAAGTTGGTTTTGGCCTGTAATTCATACTGTAAAGATTTCAATAATTTCTTTTTACATGGTATTTGACTTGCCATATACAACTGCTCTTAAATATGGTATTATATATAGGCAACCTGAACTAAGATTTTAATAGCAATTTATTTTTATATTAAAAATAGCATGTGCCAATAGTGGGTTAATGTCTTTAGTTTCCATTAACATTGTTAATTTTTTATGTATGAAGTTCTGAAAACTCAAATTTGTAAAGAAGTTGATTTTTATTGTAATTTTGACATATTTATAGGGTGCTAAGTTATATTTTAGACAAATTTGTAGTTTTATGCAAAATTTAAAGTAAATTTGAAGAAAAACTTTACCAAAATCATAATTAAATTTGTTGTCACTATTGTGCCTTCTGTTCTTATTTGTACATAACAATAAGGTTGTTAAACATATACTTAGATCTCCAGATCATTTTTGTTTCTTAATAATCACTTAGTTAGCTCTCATGAAAAGCATTTTGAGTTTATACTAGATTCAGAACCAATTTTTTCAGATTTGATTATCTGCCTTGGATTAAGTTGATAATTTATTTTATTGTTAAAGCTGTATTACCTAATGTTACTAGCTAAATAAAATGCTGGATTACAGATTGTAGGAATACATCTAATGTACATATTGTATTCATCCGGATTAGAAAATAATGCAAGAAAATAGATGTTCGGGTAATTTTGTCATTTAAAAATAGTTTTTTTCAGTAATTAATCAAAAATAAATGTGTTAAAGCTGCATGATTATTCCAGATATCACAACTATTAAAACCTCCAACTACAGTAGGCTATAAATAAAATATAGTCAGGAATATTGGTGGCTGCCAATGGTTTTGATGGTTCATTATGAAAATCAGCATGGCCGATGGATTCGAAATTCCCACACCTGGTAACTTGAAGACACCCACACCCAGCATACAGGATTTCCTCCCAACACTAATGTTCAGGACATTAAGTCATTACTTCATACAGGTACAGTCATGTTTGTGTTTCCTTCCTCAGACAGTGTATTTTTTTAATACTGATATTTCTTTGATGTGCCTGTTAAGGTCTTCATAATCTAGGGGTCAATCAAGTGCATGTGTTTTAATGGAAGTCTTTAAAGGGGTAGAGGTACTCTGACTATCTTTGTTGTCTCTACATATATACCTGAGTACACACACCCAACTGAAAGTAAATATGTTCAGGAGTTTTATTTTAAAACATTTTGTTGTTTAATATGACATATTGCATTTGTACAAAACTATATGCAATATATATGCTTTTTGAGGTGTACATTATATTAGGTTGCACTGTAGAAACAACAGTTTCAGTGAGGTTGTCAGTTTATGTCAGAATACACAAGATCCTGGTTGTCATAAAGACACATAGCTGGACACTTTTTGAAAAAGGTATGTTATCAGTATAGGTAGTACTATACCAAATAACTTCCGGCTGGGTCAAAGTTCGAGGTGCACCGAACTTTTGATAGAGAAGTGAACACCACAAGTCCTGTGATTGGTTATAAATGTGAGTGTGTTGGTTGTAAAAAATAATAGTTTCATCTGGGTAAAATAAATGTGCAATTTTATTTCATCTAGTACCAATATGTCAAGTAGCCTTGTGCTTGAAACATGTATGGGGTACCTGTAAAAAAAAGTACTCAAATTTTGTGCGAAACTAGGGTAGTCATAGACGCTACCCGTTATCTCAGAAACGAGCAGCTTGACCCCCATTTTTTTCTGATTCACTTTAAGTGTAAGGGGTGGTAGTATTTATATCTGTGGCGTTTATGTCGGTTGATACGTTGCAGGTAGGAGTTTTAGCCGCATATGTTACTATTGTCGTCTATGGGATTTGATTTGGTAGTATACACCCTATAGAGTTACCAAAACTATTAGCCGATGACAAATCAATGAATGGTGTTGTAAAACAGACCAAACTTTATGTTCGTTTCAACCAGATCACCACGACCTACATATAGACATATAGTGTGACTGATCGTGTTTCAAACATTAACCTGCGTTTTGTTTTGTGTGTGTGTATCTTTGTAGATTTTGTTTGTTTATTTTTTATTATTATTATTATTATTATTATATTATTATTATTATTATTATTATTATTATTATTATTTATGGTTTGTCAATTATATTTATGTATCGTTCATTACGTATACGTAGACGTATACACGGACGGATTGCAGACAAATTAAATTTTCGCCTGGATTAAGTCTACTTGCGTCACCGTCCGACAGCCTAATCATTCGTGACGTCTTCTTACCTAAATATGTCAGCTCATCAAGTTAAAAGGTGTTTCAGGTTTTCTAAAGAAAAACCAGATGAATGCTGGTTCATGTACTGTCTTTCTGAGATGGACGGATGGAAAGGCTCGCTGTGTTCAGCCAGCCATTTGATGCTAATTATTTTGACTGGTTAACGAAGTGGTCATTCTGTTACATGTGTAGCGTAAAAACTGGTGTAGCAAGAGTTAGTGACAGACAGCAGCTGGTTGCACTTACTCTTGTTGACCTCAGATGCAAAAAACAAAACACGTCCTTAATGCATAGCTGATCAATGATGTACCGGTATTCAGACGGCCTCAGATCATAGTCATCTTCCCATTTGATATACCAAAATACGGAAATATGTCCGCGCATGTAGTCTGCTGTTTCACAGTGATTATTTCATGGCAGCCAGCTTTGATGGTGGCAACTATTAGACTGAAGTTGACAAGGGCGTGTATGTAGTTTGCAGACATGTGTAACATGTTAATATTGAATATTTTTGTGTGGTAATTCCGGCCCATGCAAACGTAGTGTTTTTTGTGTAAAATGTGTGTACTGCGGCCAAGTTTAGTGGGTGTATGTGTTTAAACCAATATCCTGGGAGGGATTGTCCAAATCATGTGCCTACTGCTATTAATAATAAGTGCTATCACCACTAATGCTATATAAAAACGTATAGCATACATCATTGTGGTATGTGGCCAAACCTGCAAGCGCTTGCTATCAACTTGATTGTTTTCCATCCTATTACATTTATTCAACGTTTGACGCGAAAATCAGTCTATATGTTATTTTATGTATTTCGTTGAACTTTATGGTTGCACGTTTTTTTGCACTGTGACGTACATGTACACAAGCGTAATAAATTTATAACTTCCTAAAAAATATTTCTGATAACGAATCTGAAGGACAAAACCGATTACCGCAAGTAATACCGTACTCCTGTATAAGACAGAGATGAAAGGACATTGTAGCAAACTTAATGTCGTGATTCCTTCTGTGAAGAGTCGAAAGAGCGGTTTGGCAAATTCATGATTGCTTCCATGAACACGGTTTTGTGATTACATAGCCAACCATCACAAACGTCTTATATTATCAAAAGGACGAACCAGGTTTTAGCTATACTTCCATAAATGTTTTAGACAGGTAATATTCTGAGTTTCAGTTTTACTGCTAGCTGTAAATTTGAAGCAAGTTGGAATGCTTTTACAACATAGGACATTTCTGAAATATTGGCCTAAATATATGTTTGGTATCTGCAGAAGGGAATAGTCCTCAATTGCAAGGTCAGGATTTTGTAATCTAAACTGGTTCCTTGCTTTAAAACGTGTTTCTCTTCTTATCACGTCCTTCACAATCCAAACTGCAGTGTTCAAATCTTTAACGATTCACCAAGATGTATTTCTAAAAACTAACCCTTGAAATCTCAGTATGAATCAAAAACACATCGACTAGTGGGGTCAAACAAAATTAAGCACTCGAAAAAAAAAATGATATGAACATAAACATTCTGACATACGCCATTCAGCATATTTTAATTATGGTTATATGGCGTCGGACATATAGTTAAGGATCACACATAATGAGAGAGAAAACCAGCTGTCGCCACGTGATTGGCTACTTCGAACTAGCAGCAACGGATCTCTTTTATAAGCAAAATCCCACAGAGAGGACAGTGCATACCACGGTTTTTGTTACACAAGTTGTGGGACACTGGCTGGAACGATAAATAGCCCAATGGGCCAACTGATGGTGACCGGTCTTAGAGAGACCTGGCATCAAATGAGCGCTTTACATCCCGCCCCGCGGATCTTAGGAAATGGATATTTTAAAGACGACACTGTATGTTTCATCTAGATGTACTATACTTTAGAACACAGTGTACTTGTAAATTGTTCTCAATAAATCACTCGTTTCAGTGGAGAGCTAAAACAGAACAAACGAAATCACTCCACGAGCAAGGTGGTTCTTTTCACCCTGTCAGATTCTAGCTCATACAATAATGCAACATGTTGTTCATTCAATTATCGGCATAAGTAATACAGGTAATCCTTGTAGAACCTAGTAAGTATGAAAAAAAAAACCCAATTTGTTTTATTTAACAACACCACTAAAGCACATTGATTAACTAATCATCGTCTATTGGGTGTCAAATATTTGGTAATTCTAACACGCAATCATCAGAGGAAAAGTAGTTTGTTTTATTTAACGACGCCACTAGAGCACAGATTTTTTATCTTATCATCGGCTATTGGACGTCAAACATTTGGTCATTCTGACACTGGTTTTTTTTTTTTTTTTTAGAGGAAACCCGCTGTCGCCACATAGGCTACTCTTTTACGACAGGCAGCAAGGGATCTTTTATTTGCGCTTCCCACAGGCAGGATAGCACAAACCATGGCCTTTGTTTAACCAGTTATGGACCACTGGTCGGTGCAAGTGGTTTACACCTACCCATTGAGCCTTGCGTAGCACTCACTCAGGGTTTGGAGTCGGTATCTGGATTAAAAATCTCATGCCTAGACTGGGATCCGAACCCAGTACCTACCAGCCTGTAGACCGATGGCCTATCCACGACGCCACCGAGGCCGGTCATCAGAGGAAACCCGATCGATTTTTTCCAAATGCAGCAAGGGATCTTTTAGAAGCACTTTCTCACAGATAGGAAAGCAGATACCATGACCTTTGACCCGTTGTGGTGCACTGGCTGGATTGTAAGTACCGGGTATACTCGTAAGTTAAAGTCTGTTTCGTTTAACGACACCACAACATCATATTGATATATTAACCATCGGCTGTTGGATGTCAAACATTTAGTAATTGTGACATATGGTCTTAGAGAGGAAACCCACTACATTGTTTCCAATAGTAGCAATGGATCTTGTCTATGCGTTTTCCCACAGACAGGGCAGCACATACCACGACTTTTGATATGTCACTGCTTAGGACGGGGAAACAAACAAAAACGGAGAATGTGCCCACTGGGGTGTTTCGATCCTGCGACGCAAGCACATCCGGCGAGGGCTATATCGACTGAGAAACTGAGTTTGATTTCGATATCTAACCTGGGGCCTGTTTGTTTTTTCGATAGAATAGATACGAGAGAATGTCCATGTGTAGCAGAAAGGGGAAGAAAAGCGAGGCATTGTTTTAAATGATACATATCTACGATATGGAAAATAATTATTGGATTGGTGCCTTTGTCCCCCCTCCTCCATCCCCTCTCCTCCCACACACACATACCACCAGCCCATTTGCAACGCACACCGACATGTGCAATGTACATCTGTTTCATAGATTTAATGAAAATTAAAACAAATATTATGCACAATATAATGTGGGAAATTTATCACGTTAACTACACATACATTAAAACGTTTTTCATTAATTATTTACCGCAAATGTCATACCTGTATCATGTGCTTGTGAGATGACAAGATGAAGACGTTTTCAGTGTACATGTATATATATATATTAAAATTTGGTTATACCTGTATTTTCTATTTGTATATTATAATATAAGTAATATTGCTGGCACATAACCTTTAGTACGGCTGTTCCATCCTTTGCAGTTTGAATTGCTTTATATATATGTAATAAATGCTTCGCTTTGTTATTCTAGATAAAAAGGAGGTAAGTACAGGTTAGGATTGGGTGTATGTAAGTGCATGAAAGAAGTGGTCACTACATCAATGTAACAATTCAAAAGTTAAGTTTAAACCCAATGTAAAGTGCTATGCATAAATATCACAGGTAGGTTAATTACAATTTGGAAAAACATTCTTTCTCTTTCAAATATGTCAATACAAGTTCAGGTAGATATATGGATAGAGAGAGAGAGAGAGAGAGAGAGAGAGAGAGAGAGAGAGAGAGAGAGAGAGAGAGAGAGAGAGAGAGAGAGAGAGAGAGAGACAGACACACAGACAGACAGACAGACAGACAGACAGACAGACAAAGACGTATATTACATTATTTATGGGGAAGGACGTGAGATCTAATTCCATCAAAGTCGGTATCGACATCTGATAAAACGAAACTCGCCAGATGAAACCAACAACAAAGAACGTGTCACTGTTGGATTGCGCTTGAATTTAATTAATAGTAGAGCGAATCTCGCCCTAAGCCTTCAATATTGATTGTTTCATTACGAGTTTACCTAGTCTTCTGCTATCAATGGGGATGAAAGAGGATATTGTTGCTCTTTTATCGCATCCCAGTAATTCTAATTTGCCGCTCGCGTAGGCCAATTCAAACCAACCACACCACCTACAAAAAACACTTGGGGTGGACGTTAATGTTATTTTCTCCTGTTGATTGGGTGATAGAACTAGCAGTGGCTGTCGTTGGTGTTTCAATCAGTCTGACCGAGCGACTAAGCGAACTGCGGTTTTATAAAATAGTTAACAAATGTATACGTGTCTCTCTGTCTCTCTCGCTGGGGCTATTTCTCGCTGTAGCCAGTGCACTACGACTGGCATATCAAAGGCCGTGGTATGTGCTATCATGTCTGTGGGATGGTGCATATAAAAAATCCCTTGCTACTAATGGAAACGTAGCGGGTTTCATCTCTATGACTGTGTCAAAATGACCATATGTTTGACATCCAATTAGCCGATGATTAATAAATCAATGTGCTCCTGTGGTGTCGTTAAACAAAAACAAACTGTCTTTCTCTCGCGTACGCACAAAAACTACCTATATGTTTTTCGTGCTGACCATTAAATCATTCATTCAGTCATTCTCTCCGTGGATATACAGATATTGTGTATAAGATTCCGAACAAATTGCGATTTCTAACGAAGAGCGTTATCTAGGGAAATGTTTCTCTGTACAGTTATATTTTATATGTATTGCCTAATTACTTGCCTATTTATAATTTATGCCTCGTGTTCAGTGACCTTACGGAAGCCACTGAACATAAGACGTAAACATATAATAGACAAATAATTAAAATCATAGATATAAAATTTAGGTTTACGGGGAAAATATTCGCTCTACTAGCGGGCTAGTTTATAAGTGACCTTAGTGTCTGGTTGGAAAATTCCTAGATTACTGTGCCTGGACTTGTTTCACTTCCCACTAATTCTTTTAGGCTAGATACGACCATGTATTCGACACATGCCATCCTGCATCAGCAGAACATGTACAGGACTTGAAAAGATTAAAGGCGAAACTCGCCCTAGCGAGAACAAGAAATGACGCAGTTTCTTTGAGTCTGGAAACTCTAAAATCGTCTTTCGTACAAGGAGTTAAATGAGCAATCATTCTGGGCTTTCCCGTACCAGCCACATTTCTACTACTGGTGTGTGCTTTCTTGGGAAGTGCGTGTGGTAATCCTCCCTGCTGCTGGAAATCTGTAGCGGGATTCCTCTGACGATGACATTTCACAATTACCAACTGTTTGACATCCGATAGCCGGTGATCAATTAATCAGTGTGCTCTAGTGGTGCTGTTAAAACAAAAACACACACACACACACACTCTCTCTCTCTCTCTCTCTCTCTCTCTCTCTCTCTCTCTCTCTCTCTCTCTCTCTCTCTCTCTCTCGTAGGGGTGGGGTGGAGGTGGGTTTGTGTCACAATAAGCATGTTAGACACTCAACATCCGTAGTTTAAAATGTGCTGTCGTTTTAAAAAAACAAACATGCATACCCCCCCCCCCCCCCCCGAAATAGCATGTTCTAATCTTTAAAGGTACTTGACACCATAATATATAAATTTTACATAAGAATATTTCATCAGAATGTACCGCCAAAGGTTTCTCCGGATAGTGTGTTACCTTTGTTTGACACCCAGATGTCTATTTTTGTGACTGGCATTCGTTAAGTGTCCATTAATTCGGAATAATTTGATTGGGTGTCCAAACGGATGGCTAAAAGATCAGCCTCAATCACAACCCTAGAATACTAAAGGAAATAGGTCACGGGATGTGATTTGGATTTGCACTCCCACATCTCGCATCCTTAGATAGAGCTATGCAGATCAGGTACTGTCTAATGTGATGCGATGATCAACGACCGCCAGTTCAAGGTAATGCGGTTTATTCCTTCTGACGAATTATATTAGAGAAGAACGTTACAATGAATATCAAAATCAAATTGCTTGTGTCTCTGGAACAAATGGCATTGGTGTAACTGGGTTACTGTTGAAGAGGTCGCACACAATATTCGATTTATTCAACTTATTTTTCGTGTTCTTACCCCTCTGGAGGCTCAAGCACGTTGGTCCCTGGACAGTCTTCCGGTGATGCGGGTTTTGAAAAAAACAAAAACAACAACATTTTTTTAAACACACCAGAAATATATAACACAGAGACATCCAATAGCCGCTATCCTGCCTGTGGGAAGAGCAAATAAAAGATCCCTTGCTGCTAATCGGAAGAGTAGCCCATGTAGTGGCGACAGCGGGTTTCCTCTCAAAATCTGTGTGGTCCTTAACCATATGTCTGACGCCATATAACCGTAAATAAAATGTGTTGAGTGCGTCGTTAAATAAAACATTTCTTTCTTCTTTTTTTCAAATAACCGATGATTAATTAATCAATGTGCTCCAGTGGTGTCGTTAAACAAAACAAACTTCTTTTTTTAAGACATTTTTTATTAGGACATCACAAACATAAAGATGGCGATAACGAGATGAATGACGAAGTCGCACTATTTTTCTTTCGGTATGGAACTAATCGGAAAGGTCCGTGCTTCCCGACAAATGAGCTATATCGGTATTACCCGAGCCTGGGATGCACGAAATTCGTGGTGCCGTGCCGTGAAGTACAGTGACAGCTTAATCTAACTGCAGTTAAATCATGCTTGCCATTTCGCCTTTGAGGCCTTCGTTAGTAAACCTGATTAAAGCCAAACTTATCCCCATTCGACTAATAAATTAAAAAACCCAAACCCACCACGTTCGTGAACGTGGCAGTAGATAATGCATATGGAATACTTGGTGATAATGCCCTATTGTATGCAAAACTCAAATTTTAAAAGATACCACACACTGGTTTAAAACAGATGGTTTGTTTTGTTTAACGACACCACTAGAGCATATTGATTTAATAATCATCAGCTATTGGATGTCAAAGATATGATCATTTTGACAGTCATAAAGAGGAAACCCGGTACATTTTTTCCATTAGTAGCAAGGGATCTTTTGTATACACCATCCCACAGACAGGATAACACATAACACGGCCTTTGATATACCAGTCGTGGTGCACTGGCTGGAACGAGAAATAGCCCAAATGGGCCCACCGACGGGGATCGATCCCAAACCGACCGCGCACCAAGCGAGCGCTTACCAATGGTCTACGTCCTGCCCCTAAAACAGATGGATGCTGGTTCCAGCGGAGGGTATGTTTTAATGTCGCATTGGGGAGGTGTAAGACCATTACATTGACTTCTGTGTTACTAATCACTAACAACTAACCTTTGACCCCTGTCATGCACAGATAGTCATAAAGTTGAAGTAGATATTATAACCATGATAATAATTGCTTATCAGAACCAAAGTTTGTTTTATAGTACGCTGCCAATCACCACAATAAAACATCGAAATATGACCTGGAGATGGATTCACAAAGCTCTCTAAAGCTCACTTAAGCAATATCGCATCGTCCTTGCAAGTCTTTATGCATATGCACTTGCGAAGTCGCAAATAACGAAAGTTGAGTGAATTAGTTCCTTGAACTGTAGCTGTGTCCACATTTGTTCGTGTTACGCGATACATCACGCTGAGTTTCAAATCCCATATTAATAACCATACAATGTATCGCATTTCGGTGGTATACACGCAATCACAAACAACGTGTTATTTCAATATTAACAAAACCCACACCTTTTGTCTGGTTTTTGTCAGTGAAAGTGATTAATTATGAAATGGCGACATTTTCAAGCTCATATATAGCTATAATAAACTCTGATATTAAACGAGCACTGTGTTTGCTGTTAATCCCCGAACACTTCTAGTTCGGGTCGAAAGTTCAGTTAGCAACACAACACAGCTGATTAGTACCGGGAAAAGGTATCATAGGGTAGAATCCGTCATGTGTGTAACTAGGCGGGTGCAAGCAATAGATTATGAACATATCTATCACTAATCTACACCTTGCCACTGGAAAACAACAAAAAAGGCATATTAATAGGTGATGCATGAATAAATTAATCAGCTAACGAAGCGATCATTGCTTGGGTGAACAGGCGGATGTACACACTTACCTTAGTGGGCAAATTAATGACAGAAGAATCAGTCAGCGGAGCATATCAGGAGCCCAATTCACAAAGGTCTCTTAGGCTCTGCTGGACAGCAAAGCATCCTCTTTACAAAGTCTTTTAGCATTGCACTGCGAGATTGCAAAGTTGCGAGAGTTTAGTGAATTAGGCCCCAGATATATTGATGATGCCTCGAGGTTAAAACAGAAACTCAATTAAAGGGACTATATTGCCTTTGTAGAATTTAGTTTACAAAAAAAAAAAAAAAAAAAAAGAAAGAAAGAAAGAAATTTCTTAAATTTGAAGTCTATTTTGTTTAAAGGCACTAGAGCATATTGGTTAATTAATCATCAGCTTTTGATTGTGAAATATTTAGTAAACCGGCCTTGGTGGCGTTGTGGTAGGCCATCGGTCTACAGGCTGGTAGGTACAGGGTTCGGATCCCAGTCGAGGCATGGGATTTTTAATCCAGATACCGACTCCAAACCCTGAGCGAGTGCTCCGCAAGGTCCAATGGGTAGGTGTAAACCACTTGCACCGACCAGTGATCCATAACTGGTTCAACAAAGGCCATGGTTTGTGCTATCCTGCCTGTGGGAAGCGCAAATAAAAGATCCCTTGCTGCTAATCGGAAGAGTAGCCCATATAGTGGCGACAGCGGGTTTCCTCTCAAAATCTGTGTGGTCCTTAACCATATGTCTGACACCATATAACTGTAAATAAAATGTGTTGAGTGCGTCGTTAAATAAAAAAACATTTCTTTCTTTCTTTCCATTTGGTAATTCTAATTCGTAGTCTTGAGAGGAAGCCCATTGAAAGTTTCCATTAGTAACAATTGATCATGTATATGCACTTTTCCACAGACAGGATAACACATATCATTGCCTTTGATATACCAGTCGTGAACAGCTGGTTGGGACGGGGAAAAACACAATGAAGGTTAGATCCTATGACCCATGCACCTCAGACATGCGCTCTCTCAGCCGAGCTAAAACCCGTCCCTTGCAGGTCAGGTCAGGTAAGGTCATAGTGTTTAACGGCCACATTTAGAGCAAACCTCGGCCGGTTCCTCCGCCCAGGACAGGAAAGGTGTGTTTGTGTGTGGGGGGGGGGGGGGGGGGGGGGGTGGAGAGGGGACCGCCTGTGCTGGCAGGTGCAAGAGAGCACCAGCAGCCCGATCGGAGGCGGTAACAGGCGGGGTTCTTATTAACTCTCTTCATGTAGACCAAGTGTAGAAATAACAACAATTTGTCAGGCATGAAATGGACTCGGATTAATATCACAGTGCAACGGTGTCTTCAAACAGTTTAGTCTTTTCTTTTCCTGTCTTGTTTATGCCCAGGCAGAACACTCGAACCTTCATTATATACAATACCATGTGTGTAGTTCCTCAAGGTTCTCACAGATAAACACCAGAAAACTGCAGATTAGGCATCTGTTTGCATCGTTAGAGCACAGACGAGCATTCAGGTGTTAAACCAGATCGAAACATGTTTAGCTCATTGCAGTTGCGCATGTTGGTTCGCATTAGCTCAGTGCTGGATAGCTGCCTTGTCTGGTAAACGCATGTACGTGAATTATAGTAATTTTGCTGATTTATTTAATCAGTGTCGGATTTTAATGTTGGCCAGGCCCGTAGGAACGGTATCTGGAGTGTTTGTGTGGGTGAGTGGCTGACTGTGTGGGGGTGGGGGTGACTGTGTGGGGGTGGGGGGAGGGGGTGGGTCAATGGGGAAAAAACCTATAGTAAGGTGGCCAAAGTATTTGGTTGCGAGCGGAGGTGGGGGTTCACAAACAACAATTTTATCTTTATTTATATCGAATAGAACAAAACCCCATATATTTTCATCCTCAAGCGGCTGGAGGGGACACAAAGCCGTGCCTCCCACCAACTGGGTTCCTATTGTGTAGTATTCCTATTCCGTATACCGCCTTTGTAACAGTGATCAACACATACATTAGCACGCACCATACGTACGCACACATATGTCGTGGCATACTGATAGTCGTATCCATGCAAAAAAGAAAAGAAAAAAAAGAAGGAAATTTATGGTGTCAAAAGAAATATTTTCTTTTTGAACCAATATCCAGAGTTCGGCTTAGCAATAATTTGATGTAATTATATGGGAAACACCGTTCCAAAAGACAATTGCTCAGTTGTGTGTGTGTGTGTGTGTGTGTGTGTGTGTGTGTGTGTAGTGTGTGTGTGCAGTGTGTAGTGTGTGTGTAGTGTGTGTGTGTGTAGTGTGTGTAATGTGTGTTGTGTGTAGTGTGTAGTGTGTGTGTTGTGTGTGTGTGTATATGTTTAGTGTGTAGTGTAGTGTAGTGTGTGTGTGTGTGTGTGTGTGTGTGTGTGTGTGGTTTGTGTGTGTATGTGTGTGTGTTTGTGTGAGGGGTAGCGGGTTGGACGAACCACCATGTTGAAGCTAATACAAGTATTCAAGTGTCGTATAGCCCTATAAGATATGTGCCTAGTCTAAAATAACTAGCTGAAGTGGCAGTACAAAATGGCTAATGCACGGTAACGTACGATTTTCTCCAACCAGATCAAAATGACACTTTTTAAAACCGAAAATGATACTTCTTATTTTGGGGTGGGGATAGAGAGGTGTATTGTTTTTCTTTCCTCTGTTTTTAAAACAAAATACAAGGTCTGTGTTCAGAGATAGCGCGCGAAGCTAACATTCGCGAATGATTCGACGGGTTATTGGTTTAACGTGAATTGCAAAAAAAACAAAAAACCCACCTCAACAAAACACCAAACAAAGAACAAACATCCCCGCCCCCCAACAAATAACAACAAACAAACAACAACAAAACCATTCTGCTGCGTTCTTGCTTTGACTGACTTAACTCAGCCTTGTTTTCTCCTTCACTTTTCCGACATTGCAAATAAAACCTGGTGATCTTTGCCTTC
The DNA here is from genome assembly GCF_016097555.1 of Gigantopelta aegis. NCBI lineage: Eukaryota > Metazoa > Mollusca > Gastropoda > Neomphalida > Peltospiridae > Gigantopelta > Gigantopelta aegis. Next base: position 24,410,208 of record NC_054706.1, read on the forward strand.
GCTACCTAGTGGCGGCCTGATTGATATTGTACGCACAATGTATCGGCGGAAATAAAAATCCATACTTAATGTGTCATATATCACGCCATTCTAAAGAGAAAACACATACACGCTGGTTCCACAATGGACGTTTCTCGATAACCCATGATGAGACGAATTCTCGAGTTGTTAATGGAGTCCAGAATATTGGATTGGAGTCAAACACAGGAAATAATTAACATATTGAGAATAGCAAGTTTTGTGACATATTTTTTTTATGAATGCCATTAGGGCATTTGTAGAAACCAACTCGTGGAATACAATAAAATATACATCTTGTTCCGGTTTTCCTTTTCTTTCTTTTTTCTTAACGATAAGTCATTTCATTGTTAAGAAGCAGTTACTACTTGACAACATTTTTCCAATTGGCAGCAATTCAGGTGCGCGTGCAGGGTGGGGGTGGGGGGTGGGATTTAGGGGTGGATCCCCACTCTCCTGCTCAAGCACATATATGCTTTTCAATATATTTTCTTGGGGAGCAGCACTCGACCTCCCGTATAAACTTCGCTGGCCTCAATCTAGACCACTCTCATGCTCAAATTCTTGCAAACACTACTGCAATGGCTGTCATAATATATATAGACACTTGAAAATTAATTAAAGCGACATACCCTAGTTTTTAAACACTAAGGAATATTTTTTTTTTTTTTACTATTATAGCCGTTTTTGACAACTGAAATCATACTTTAGTTAGATTTTATGGTTTAGATTATTAATTTCCGTACATTTGAAGAGCTTTTGGTCATCCTGGTGTTTTTAATATCACAAAATGCATTTCTCATATTGTTAAAAACGTACGTGTGTCTGAGAAGTAATAGTTATGGAGTCGAGTTTTAGTTTATTTTTAGAGGGTATATCACCAATTCAAAATCACAGACTCATGTTTGACTCAGTTGTAACTTTATCCAAATGTGTTACAGGTTTGTAGATTAACTAAACTTAGTGTTACTTTTCACGGGTTGAAACTAGGGTATGTCCCTTTAAGCACCGCGCTATGTTGACCGTAATAATGTGTATGCAAAGGTTACAAATAATTGTGAACAGAACTTAACAACTTTGTTTAACGACGCACTCAACACATTTTATTTACGGTTATATGGCGTCAGACATATGGTTACGGACCACACAGATCTTTAGAGGAAACCCGCTGTCGCCACTACATGGGCTACTCTTTCTGATTAGCAGCAAGGGATCTTTTATTTGCGCTTCCCACAGGCAGGATTAGTCAAACCATGGCCTTTGTTGAACCAGTTATGGATCATTGGTCGGTGCAAGTGGTTTACACCTACCCATTGAGCCTTGCGGAGCACTCACTCAGGGTTTGGAGTCGGTATCTGAATGAAAAATCCCATGCCTCGACTGGGATCCGAACCCAGTAAATACCATCCTGTAGATCGATGGCCTAACCACGACGCCACCGAGGCCGGTAACTTTGTTACATAAATATTTAATGTGCTACAGAGAAAATGACAGAAACCAATAACTTTGCACGAAAATGTATGGTAATTCATTACGAAGCTGAAACCCGAATGCAACAATGTATCCATGACATATTGGCAAACGCACTGTAGACACAGCAAGTATAAGCAGTGTTGTATGTATCTGGTATACATACACGCCTCACACGCACATAGCGTAGACGACTGTTTTAAAGGCGCCTCTGCATCCCCTGTTCTAAATGTTACATTTAGATATAATTGTATCAGCATTAAAATATTTTGTACATATATATATATATATATATATATATATATATATATATATATATATATATATATATATATATATACCTTTATCTCACACACACACACACACACACACACACACACACACACACACACACACACACACACACACACACACACACACTCTCGTTTCTCTTTCTTTCTTTCCCTTTCTCTGTTTCTCTGTTCATTTTATTTCTCTCGCTGGCTATGTCTGTCTGTCAGTCTTTGTCTGTATGTGTCTTGTACTCGACGTCCAATATCTATATCTCAAATGTCTTTGATGGGATTCAGATCAGGTTTATTTTGCTGTCATGGGAATTTCCGTAATGACATTTTGTCGTAAACGATCAACTCCCGACACATTTAGTTAGCATTCATGTCAGCTGTTCTTATTGCTAATGACTGATTATTAAAATGAGGAACAACAACTGAAGATATTCTACTGATACGTCACCTATTAAGAGTTCCATAGAGATTAATGAAATCCAACATATGAAAATGGTATCTCTATGACCACAGAGCGTTCGAATATGTTTCGTGTCACATGAGACAAAATAAAGCGAGAACGACTTTTGTACACTAAGATGGATCTGTTACCTCGGTATCTAGATGTTTTGGAAAGAGGAGAGCTGAATCATTTTCAACTATATTGTGCGCATTTGCTCTTCTAGAAGATATCTTATGTGGTTGTCCTGGGAGCTGACTACCTTAGATTCCGTTGGTTATAAGATGAGTGTATGAGTTGGTTATAAGATGAGTGTATGAGTTGGTTATAAGATGAGTGTATGAGTTGGTTGTAAGATGAGTGTATGAGTTGGTTATAAGATGAGTGTATGAGTTGGTTGTAAGATCAGCGTATGCTGGTTGTATAATTTAGGCGGTGCTTGATTGTTCATTTCCTGCGCGTCGAGGGCGAGGCGTAGCCCAATGGTAAAGCGCTCGCTTGTTGCGCGGTCGGTTTGGGATCGATCCCCGTCAGTGGGTCCATTGCGCTATTTCTCGCTTCAGCCAATGCACCTCGACTGGTACATCACAGACCGTAGTATGTGCTATCCTGTTTATGGGATGGTGCATATAAAAGATCCCTTGCTGCTAATCGAAAAGAGTAGCCCAATACGTGGCGACAGTTGGTTTCCTCCCTCAATATCTGTGTGGTACTTAACCATATGTCCGACGCCATATAACCGTAAATAAAATGTGTTGAGTGCGTTGTTAAATAAAACATGTCCTTCCTTCCTGCGCGTCGAAGGGGAAATAACTCTAGGTCCAAGTCAGCAGATCTCTCTCTCTCTCTCTCTCTCTCTCTCTCTCTCTCTCTCTCACTCTCTCTCTCTCTCTCTCTGCAATAACAGGTTTATACCATCGCGTATTTTCTTCATATTTTGGACTGAGGTAAATCATGTTTGTTTTTTCTTACAATTAAAGGGACGGGATATATCTTAATGGTGTGACGGTTCGTGCCATCGATTGCCCACGATGGACCAGTTGGGATTTTCTGTCCTAACCAGTACCCCACGACAGGTTCACCTCCTGTCCGCGAGAAAGTAGATATAAGATTCCATTCTGCTTTTTTGGTAGGAGTAGCGTTTGTGACGGTAGCGAGTATCTTCTCTCAATAACTAGACAGATACTCTTCTTCAGACACGAAACAATCGTAATTGAAAACGGTTTGAGTTGTCGTTAAAAATATCCCTTATATTTCTACTATTAATTGCAAATGTCGCTCAGAAATTAAATTATTCATAGGCGTACGAGCATCCATTTCTGTGAGGAAAGTGGGGAAGGCCCAAATAAAACAAAACTGCTCTAATGTGGATTACAATGTTTATTCTTACTTACTAATATACCAAACAGCTATATAGGGTTCTAAATGAATCGCCAAACATTTTTTTTACGCGGATTACAACTAATATTGTGAGTAGATTTATGAAATACATGGAGCTTGCTTTTCCTCGAACATCTCCACATCGGTTTTCGCAGAATTCGAAGATTTTCTCGAGCACTGGATGTGGGAGGGTATTTATTCCTCCACCCCCAGTCTTGTATGATTATGATCAAATCGCAAAATCGAAGTTGCACCGTGTGGGCAGTCTTTAAAAGACAATCATTTTAGTCGATCCCAGACAAGGCGGTCACATGCATGTCTGAGTATGCAATTAGGAAGGTGGCGAGATCAACTACGTTGTTTACAAATGCAAAAGGTAACCGGCTGGTGTATATAGTGTCTATCCAAGCAGCATTAACTCGCCAAAAGCCACGTGATGTCTAGAGTATGTCAGTTCCAGTAACACGTGGCCGTCTTTGTTGATTATTGAATTATTTGACACTAGTCATAATAACAAACTGAAGTACTGACAGGAAGCAGCTTTGCACCGGCTTTGGGAATGGGATGGGAACTATTTTAACGTGCCCACATCCTTACGGTTCGGGCACGCCCACCATGGATTCGGATTCTGGCATAGCCAGTCCACGATTCCATGGCGGCTTTGGTGGTGTAGCTGTTAAAACAAAGGTGTTAAGGCAGAAAGATGCAAGGTTCGCATCCATCTACTGCTTCCAACTGAGTTTTAACAGTTCAATGGGGACCACGACACAGTGACTGATTTCTTTTTCACTGGGGGCGGGACGTAGACCAGTGGTACAAAGAAATGTTTTATTTAACGACACACTCAACACATTTTATTTACGGTTATATGGCGTTAGATATATGGTTAAGGACCACACAGATTCTAAGAGGAAACCCGCTGTCGCCACTACATGGGCTACTCTTCCGATTAGCAGCAAGGGATCTTTTATTTGCGCTTCCCACAGGCAGGATAGCACAAACCATGGCCTTTGTTGAACCAGTTACGGATCACTGGTCGGTGCAAGTGGTTTACACCTACCCGTTGAGCCTTGCGGAGTACTCACTCAGGGTTTGGAGTCGGTATCTGCATTAAAAATCCCATGCCTCGACTGGGATCCGAACCCAGTACCTACCAGCCTGTAGACCGATGGTCTGCCACGACGCCACCGAGGCCGGTACCAGTGGTACAGCGCTCGCTTGATGCGCGGTCGGTTTGGGATCGATCTCCGTCGGTGGGCCCATTGGGCTATTTCTCGTTCCATCCAGTTCACCACGACTGACATATAAAATGTCGTGGTGTGTGATATCCTGTCTCTGGGGTGTTGCATATAAAAGATCCCTTGATAGTAATGGAAAAAAGTAGCGGGTTTCCTCGTTAAGGCTATTTGTCAAAATTACCAAATGTTTGACATCCAATAGCAGATGATTAAAATATTAATGTGCTCTAGTGGTGTCGTTAAACAAAACAAAGAAACAAAAATAGTTCTCACTAACAACTATCCACTGACTCACAACCCTGGATAGACAGTCCAGATTGAAACGTGTGTGTGTCATGGACAGCGTGCTTGTCATGGACAGCGTGCTTAGACCTCAACTGGGTAACAACACGAACATCAAGTTAAAATAAAGGTGAATGAAACCGCCGCTCGTGATGATTTAAAATTTATTTTCGTGCTACGGTTCAAGCATGTTATCCTAGGTACTTAAACCACCCGCCTGTAGCACACCTCGATTGTCAGACTGCGTGCAGTGATTATACACCGTGATGTGTCCACGAATGAAGGAAATTACATGTTTAACGACGCACTCAACACATTTTATTTACAGTTATAAGGCGTCGGACATATGGTTAAGGACCACACAGATATTGAGAGGAAACCTGCTGTCGCCACTTCATGGGCTACGCTTTTCGATTAGCAGCAAGGGATCTTTTATATGACAGACAGACAGGGTAGTACATACCACGGCCTTTGATATGCCAGTTGTGGTGTACTGGCTGGAACGAGAAATAGCCCAGTGGGCCCACCGGTGGGGATCGATCCTAGACCGACCGCACATCGAGCGAGCGCTGTAACACTGGGCTACATCCCGCCCCTTGTGTCCACGAGGACAAACGCTCGCGAACAATTTGACTGGAACACTCGACTTAAATCTTATCGCATTCATCTGTTAGAGCTCCAGCCAGTGCACTACGACTGGTATATATCAATGGCCGTGATATGTGTTATCCTGTCTGTGGGATGGTGCATATAAACGATCCATTGCTGCTAATTGAAAAAGGGTAGCCCATGGAGTGGCGACAGCGGGTTTCTTCTCTCAACATCTATGTGGTCTTTAACAAAATGTCCGACGCCATATAACCGTAAATAAAATGTGTTGAGTGCGTCGTTAAATAAAACATTTCCTTCATTTGTTAGACGTAATAACCAGTCTAGCCAGCGACGGTGATCTCTCACCCTCCTGAACATGACTGGCGCACCGTAATTTAAAATGTAATGCTGAAACCAATCTAGGGAGCGTAACATAACGTTAATAAACGTATAGTCCAGGCAGTTATGTAAATTTGCATTTTTTCTTTTTTGCTCAAGTCAGTAAAATGTATTTCTTTTTATTCTTAAGACTATCCAGAATTAGAAATCCATTGGTAGCATTTTTTTTTAGTCATTTGATCATGGCGGCCATCTTGATATTTTACATATATTTTGACTCCCAGTTAACATAGAAACACAATTCTTGTGCCTATTTATATTGTTGATGGAAATGAACTCGCTGATAACATTTTATTTAGTCATTTAGGCATGACAGCCATCTTGAACTTCAAAATGGCCACCAATTAAATATTCTTATATATATATATATATATATATATATATATATATATATATATATATATATATATATATTTACTCACAGTTGACTCACAACAACAATTTACGTATCTGTTTACATTTATGAACTCAGTGAATGAAGTTGTGAAAACAAACATTGTTGTCTGACCTAAGCATCCATCTTGAAATTCAAAATGGCCACCATTTTAATATATTTTTCCATCTATCTCAACTCTCGGTTAACATAGAAACACAATATTTTGTGTCTATATGTACATTTATGTAGCCATGAATGACATTTTTATAGTCATCCAATCGTGGCAGCAATCTTGAAATTCAAAATGGTCACCATTTTAATGTATTTTTCATATATCGTAACTTCCGGTTAAGGCAGAAGCACAATTATTTTTGTCTGTACATTTTTAGGATCAATGAATTTTTATAACCATCCTCCAGTCATGGAACCACGTTAAAATTCAAAATGGCAGCCATATGGAGATTTAAAAATGGCTACCAATTTTATCATTTGGCAAATACTTTTCCTCCTAGTCCACATACATTTTATATGAAATAATTAAAATATTGCATTACTAATGACTTTCATGTTCTAGATTTTAAACTAATGAAATAGAGGAACAGACCAATTGTAAACTGTAATTCACAATGACACATTAGCAGGGTTCACACATTTAGAATCTGGCTAATTGAATGTTGTTTAAATTAGCCACTTTTTAATAATTTCTAAAGAAATATCCTACATACATGTATCTGAAAATTGACTAAAATTAATAATTTTCCATTGTGACCCATGATTAGGCATCTACTTTGTCTGTAATGGCATGTGCATTGCAGCAACCATCACCACTTGTAGAGTTCTGTACATTGCGGGTTGTATTCCTTACAGGTTCATCTGCCTGAACACTTACTGATACCACAGTTGCATCTGATCAGTTCTATCACAGCCTCTGGTGCAGCTTGCACCTTCATTCACATTTACAAATATATCCTCCTTGATCCAACCATGGGTCTAGATCACTGGGTGTAGCATGGAATCCTAAGCTAGGATATCTGCTTGGAGATATGCTCTTTGGGTACGCTGTTATTAGATATTTGGCATTGTTTCCACACTTTGGTTTGGTGATGGTGTCTTGAACTTCTGTCCTCTCAGAATAGCTGCATCAATTATACAAATGACCCTTGAGCTTAGTACCATGGAGTACTGACCGCTTTGTATGGTTCACCAGTAATTCCAAGCTGACTAAGAGCTCCAGATATAGCCAGTGGAGCTTTCCCGAATACATTCAATAACATTTGTTTGCATATACGATCAATTTGTCCTGTGATGTCACATCCAGTTACTACATGCAATCCTGGTAATGTTGATTTTCTTTCTGAACCCAGTTCATAATCAATTAGTTGCATGTTGATCTGGTTGCGACTTACGTCTGTACCGATAATTAGTATGATCAGTGTGTGTGATCTTCTCAGGATAAGAACTAAGTCTGTGTCTGGTGCACAAATTTACTTCTAATCTGCACTAATCTTGTCAGTGAACAGAAGCATTTCCTGCATGCTTTGATTCACTATTAGATGGTTATATGGGTGTAAGATTTATTTTTTAACACAATAATATTTATGAAAGATGACATCAGATATTTCCACTAACCAGGCTACAGATTTTCGAAGCTATCTGAGCACTACGATATCAAACACTATTGCAGGCCATGAACTGACAATGACACATGATTCCTCATACTCGTGAAGTAGTCGGGACAGGCAGTGAGGTGGATTTCTACATCAAAGACAGACTGTTGAGTTTTTATCACCATTAGGATACACAAATATTTATATGTAAATCACAACCAGATCAACCTGCAAACATTGTATAATGAACTGTATCCAAATATAGACTCTGATTACAAGATGTTCATGCTGTAACTGAATATGACACAACAGGACAATTGGTGATGGTGGACATCAATAAAGAGAATTCAATGTATTCATGAAAGCTCCATATATAAGTAACACCAAAGTCAGGTTGGAATTGGTGATGAACCATACAAAGAGATCAGTGAAAATGTGCAGATTTTACTGCATGGAACTAAGCACAAGGGTCATTTCTACAACTTATGCAGCTACTTTAAGATGAAAAGTTCAAGAAACCATCACCAAACCAAAGTGTGGAAACACTGCCACCTACCTCTGGGGTATGAAAACAGCATATCCAAAGAGCACATCTCCAAGCACATTTCTGAGCTCAAGATGCCATTCTACATCTGGACATTCTTGATCCATGCAAACTTGGTTGGGTCAAGGGGGTTGGTATATTTGTGACTGCTGTTAGAGGTGCAAGCTGCACCAGAATCTGTGGTAGAACTGATCAGATGCAATTGTGGTGTCAGTAAGTGTTCAGATAGATGTACTGTAATTTAGTGTAAGCGACACAACCTTCAATGTACAGAGCATTACAAACGTGAAACTGATGAGGACTGCTGCAATGTGCATACTAATACAAATGAAGTAGATGCCTAATATGCCATTATGCATTACAATTTACAGTTGATATGTTCCTTTATTTCATTAGTTTGTCATTAATATTGCAATATTATCATTATTTGACCTAAAAATGTACTAATAAACACAAAAGTCGCATTTGTATGTAGACTAGGAGAAAAAGTATTTGCCAATTAATCATTACCGTGGTGCCATTTTGAATTTCCATATGGCTGCCATTTTGAAATTTAAGATGTTTTACCATATTTGGATGACCATAAATCTAAAGAATTAGATTCATTGACCACTGAAATATACATCTAGACAACAAAATTGTGCTTCTCCATTAACCATGAGTTGAGATATAAAACAAATGTATTAAAATGGCGGCCATATTGAATTTAAAGATTGTTTTCATGATTCAATGACTATATAAATGAAAACCATCCAATACATGGAGTACAGAAATGTACATGGACAAAAAATTCTGCTTCCACGTTAACCGGGAGTTGAGAGATTTGAAAACAAATATATTAAAGTGGAAGCCATTTTGAATTACAAGATGGCTGCCAAGTAAACTAACACCAAAATTATTTTTCTGTGATCATTGGGAGTAAAGATAGAGAGAAAAATATAATGGAATGACGTCCATTTTGAATTTCAAGATGGTTGCCATGTGAGATGAATATAAAAACTATATTTTAATTCACTAACATAATATGTTTAAATAGACCCCAAAAATATGTTTCTGTGTTAAATGTGAGTGAAGATATATAAAGAAATTATATTAAAATGACGGTCATTTTGAATTTCAAGATGGCTGACATGATAGTGGTCAGAAAAAATGCTACCAATGGATTTCTGGTTCAAGTAGGTCATGGGAACATATGACAAATTTTTTATTAACTTGAGCCAAAAAAAAATGCAACCTTCAAAAAATGAACATAACTCCTTAGACTAGTACGTGGCTGTTGAATTCAAACTAGGTTTTTGAGATCAAGGGCCTAATTAGGCCTCAGGTCAAATCGGGCAGTGATGATTACTGATAGTGTGTTACTTTGACAGTCTGGTACCTCATGAGATAATCCTACGATTAGCAGCAGAGGCTCCAGGAATCTGATGTATTTTCTTATACAAGACAGTAGATAACACCATTATTGATAAACCAATCGTGAAGATCTGTGCGGCGTAAACTGACTTACCTATCCCTCCTGAAATATTTGTTTTCGTACGTACGGAATTATTTGAAGACAAAATCCAGTTTGGGCTTCTTACAAATATTAAGACGACCAGAACCACATTGACTATACAGACACTGATATTCTAAACAAGAAAATATATTTAATATGTAAGTTTAATCCTAGAAAACATTTATTAGTCGGAAACATTTTACAATGCAGCAAACTCAGGAATGCCCCTTTAATATTTAAATTGTGGGCGTACGTAGCCTAAGTGGTGCATGTTTTATGTGTTATTCTGTGTATTTATCAACTGAAAACCAGTTTATTCTGTATGCATTATTCTATGTGATTGAATGATTCTAACAAGCATTTATGAAATTGTGGGCGTACATTTAAACACAGAATCCGTTTTGCGTGGCCTAAATGTTGGTTGTTCTATGTATTTGCCAATTGTGGTCACTTGGTGAATGAATCTGCTAACCCGTGACGAGCAGTGTGTATTCATAACACTTGTTAAAACGTCCAACCGCCGGGGAATTCAGTCACTCGAGTCGAAATCGGTCCAACGTGAGCCGGCATACGCAATCCATTTAGTATTGAAGAAAATTACTTAATTTGTCTCCCAAATCATGCCACAACTCCCAGGAATTTAGCAATGTGTATATTGATTATCTGACTATTATCTTCTGCATTCTGTCCTGAAAACACGACGCGACTGTAGCAAAAAAAAAAAAAAAAAAAAAAAAATTCCCGCCAACACAGTCACAACCTTTCTTTCTGTTTATTTTAAATGAACTAAAGAGGTAAAATTGATGAGTCCCTTTTCACCTACAAATCGAAACCTTGTCGCTTTCGATCCGACATTTTACATTAAATTACCAATTTAATTTTGGCGAAGGTGGTCGTGAATTGTATATATAGAATTGCAAAAATTGTATTTGACTTAATTTACCGTATCCGCCGTTTCAAGTTTCTTTCAATGAATGTAATCACGGAAACGTATTTGACGTAATTTTCCATTTGCAGCCATTTCAGAGTTTATTTTTGGAACTTGTTTTTACAAAAATTGTCGAAAAGCCTTTGAGTTCAGACCCCTGGCGCTTGCCTTCTCCGTTAATCGTTATTAACGTCATTATGTAATGTGCATACAACCTTATGACCATGTAAAAAAACAACAACCCAAAAATAGAAACCTGAAAAAAATATCCTACCATAATAATATATTAGAGGTGAAATGGGCTAACAGGCCTGGGTTTTCTCGTTCAGTCAGTTTGAAATACAGGAAATGTCATTTCAGAGACCCATGCAAATCCGATTACACTGTTGCAGCGTTTTACCGGAAGTCACGACTTTACGTAGCTCGTCGATATATGATTTGTGGAAAACGCCTTTCTGTCAGGAATGGATCAAAAACCTTTTCAGGAACGGGTGCATCTCAAAACGGGAATTTGCTGGCAGCACGTTTTTGATAAATGATGATACATTCGTCATTAGAACTATAAGCGTACGAGATATGGGGCGGGGGGGGGGGGGGGTACAAAACCTCAACTTCGGGCACAAATTATAGAGATATTAAGGGCAAAATGTGCCAACCTGAGAACGTTTTACCATGCATATCCATCATTCTACCGTCAAAATTAGTTATAATCCTTGTAAGAATACGTAGTGATTCGTTTGCAACCCTTATAGCTGTTTGGCCCTCCCGCCCCGGAGTCGGTCACTGGCGAAGCCAGAGGCTGAATCCGGGGCGGGTGTGCCTGAACCTTAGTGGATAGGGGCACGTAAAATGAGTTGCCCATTGCCCATAGCTGTTTGGTAGTGATGCTAATATGAATAAGTGTTGTGGAGCACTGGTTGGAACGAGAAATGGGCCCGACGGGAATCGATCCTAGGCTCTCCTTAGAGGGTGAGGTCTTGTTACATAGATAACTTTCTAACCCTGGCACGGCTAGAGGAGAGAAATGTTTTATTTAACGACGCAATCAACACATTTTATTTTCGGTTATGTGGCGTCAGATATATGGTTAAGGACCACACAGATATTGAGAGAGGAAACTCGCTGTCGCAACTTCATGGGCTACTCTTTTCGATTAGCAGCAAGGAATCTTTTATATGCACCATCCCACAGACAGAACGGCTACAGGATTCTGCCTAACGTCTTCACGTGTCTCTTTATTACTTCACAATGTACAATTACAGGTCTTCGTGCACATATACCGGCCTCGGTGGCGTCGTGGTTAGGCCATCGGTCTGGTAGGTACTGGATTCGGATCCCAGTCAAGGCATGGGATTTTTAATCCAGATACCGACTCCAAACCTTGAGTGAGTGCTCCGCAAGGCTCAGTGGGTAGGTGTAAACCACTTACACCGACCAGTGATCCATAAATGGTTCAAGAAAGGCCATTGTTTGTGCTATCCTGCCTGTGGGAAAACGCAAACAAAAGATCCCTTGCTGCCTGTTGTAAAAGAGTACCCTATGTGGCGACAGCGGGTTTCCTCTAAAAAACAACAACAAACAACAGTGTTAGAATGACCATATGTTTGACATCCAATAGCCGATGATAAGATAAAAACAGTGTTAGAATTACCATATGTTTGACGTCCAATAGCCGATGATAAGATAAAAAAGCAATGTGCTCTAGTGGCGTCGTTAAATAAAACAAACTTTATTTTTTTCGTGCACAAGTTTGACCTTCTTAGTAATACCTATCTGTGGTATTAATAGAAATCATTACATCGGCTGACATTGGAGAAAGATATAAAAAGTTCATTTTAATTATCCCGTACATCACGCCATATGCAACAACTCCCAGCCAGCCTTTCATGCTTTTGCCTCCGGGTGTGTGTTCGTGCAAAATTATTTTTTGCGTAGTTTGTGGTAATACAATTAATTTCCCTGGAATGAATTGATGGATTTATAGACCACAAATGGTTATGCTGACATTCTTTTCTACTTTTTATTCTACGATTCGTCCCAAGTACACAACGAAGATGCTGGAGGCTGTTATAAATTCCAATTTAGTTTTTGTTCATAGTGTCAGTGCATTATTGTTCCATTTTCCATTAGTAATTATGAAAATAGCAGGGGGTTTCTTTTCCCCCTCTGTTGGTGCGGAACGTAGCCCAGTGGTAAAACGCTCGCTTGGTATGCGGTCAGTTTGGGACCAATCCCCGTCGGTGGGTCCAATGGGCTATTTCTGGTCCCAGCCAGTGTACCACGACTGGTTATCAGAGGCTGTGGGATGGTAGCATATAACAAATCCCTTGTTACTAATGGGAAAATGTTGCGGGGTTCCTCTCTAAGACTATATGTCAAAATTACCAAATGTTTAACATCCAATAGCCGATGATTAATAAATCAATGTGCTCTAGTGGTGTTGTTAAACAAAACAAACACTCACCCAATCCCTCTTTTCTATTAAAACAGTTTCTTTTACTAACAGCCAGAATGTTTAACTACTAATAATATAATTCACCTTCTAGTATCTTAAACGTTTAAAATCCTCCTTTTCTGTCTATATTGGAGATGTCGTATTGCTTATTAATACTAACTGGATATGCTTGAAACAAAACGGGAAATAGAAGACCGTGTTAATTTCCTTTTAAATTGAATTTGTTTGTTTATACCCTCTTAATATTCAAGCACGCTGTCACGGGCATACATCTCAGCAATCTTGATCGGGCAGGCAAACAGATGGACAGACTAACTGTTTATTAAATTGTCATCTCGGTTATATACAAAGACTTATAAAATCTAGTAGCCCTCAGTAAAAATTGGTAACCCCATAACTTTAAAATAAAAAAATAATAATTAAAAGAGAAAAAAAAAGCAAACTACTTTTTTGATTTTGTGAATTAAACGTCTTGTTGATTGTGAATTGACAGTGGACATGCCACAACATTTAGTAGCCCGGTGGACTACTGGGATTAGACAACTGGTAGTCCGAGTGAGAAATTGGACGCCAAAACACCCTGGGCTACCGCAGAGTCCGAGCCTTGAAAGTATAATAAAACCTATACACTGAGTCACTCCATGTCAGTTATGAACGACAATAAATATATACAATAATCATCGGGTGGGCACACTCACTTACAAGCAGACGGACAGATAAGCAGATGGCATGCGTTGACAGGTAAGCAGGTAGGCAGACTGGCAAGAATTATGCGAATCTACAGGCAGTATTGAGCATATTATTTAGTATTTTATTCAGTATTTGGAATGTAGTTGCAGAAAAAAGAGAGGGTAAAAGTAAACGAAACGAGTATTTGTCTAATGACAGTTCAGTACATTTTAAACTGCTGCTTTTTGGAGACTAATGTGGTTATTTCGATACTTTGGAGAGAGAGAGAGAGAGAGAGAGAGAGAGAGAGAGAGAGAGAGAGAGAGAGAGAGGGGGAAGAGAGATGGAGGGAAAGAGAGAGAGGAAAGGGAGGGAAAGAGAGAGAGGGAGGGACAGAGAGGGAGGAAGAGAGAGGGAGGAAGAGAGGGAGGAAGAGAGAGAGGGTGGAAGGGAGGCAGAGACAGATAGAGGAGGGAAAGGGAAAAGGGGAGGGCGAGGGAGGCATGGTGAGAGAGAGAGAGAGAGAGAGAGAGAGAGAGAGAGAGAGAGAGAGAGAGAGAGAGAGAGAGAGAGAGAGAGAGAGAGAGAGAGAGAGAGAGAGGGAGGGAGGAAAGGGAGGGACAGAGAGGGACAGAGAGGGAGGAAGAAGACAGAGGGATAGGGTGGGAGGGACGGAGAGACAGAGGGAGGAAAAGAGATGGAGGCATGGAGAGAGAGAGACAGAAACAGGGAGAGGGTGGGAGAGAGAGAGGGTGGGAGAGGGAGGGAGAGACAGACGGGGAAGAGAGAGAGAGAGAGAGAGAGGAGAGAGAGAGAGAGAGAGAGAGAGAGAGAGACGGGGATGGAAAGAAAGAGAACGGTGCGCCGTTTATGTTGCCATGCAGGCTAATTCTACCGACATAGCAGCAAGGGATCTTTTATGTGCACTTTCCCATAGGCAAGATAGTCAACACCTCGACGTTTGATGTACCAGAGAGCGGCCGAATGAAAAAAATACAGTTTCATACAATATAGAAAGTGTCGATGAAAAATGATAATTATAGTCATCAATAATTCCATACTATTGTGTATAGTATGATAAATGTTTGTTTGTGTCTGCCATGATCGCCTAATCCGTACTGAGCCTCTTAACTTGCAAGCGACGATCAGAACTTGTTTGCATATCCATCCATTTATTTGGTTTCATCCTTACTTCAAAGGGAATCGCACAGAAAGACCGGCATTCAACTGTTCTGAGTGAAAATAAATTGGTTTCGGGAATTTCGGTCCAGTTTCATTAATGAACACAGTCTGGGAATTACGTGTGACAGGAAGCGGAAAGAACGTTAATAATTTATTACAGTTATGGGGCAAAGATTCGTGATTTATGAGTCTGATCCTGTATGCATTTCTAAACATAAAACCAGTTTTGTTTGTCTATATAAGCCACGCTAATCTAACTGATCCATCTATTTACGATTCTGAATATTATATATACAACAGCTTAGTATATTTATTTTTGCTAGAGGAAAAATATGCGTAATGACGCCGTTCTATAAGGAACATGAAATATTACTTAACCAGAAAAGGCAAAGAAAGAAATGTTGCGTTTAACGCTTACTCCGCTCGGTTTGTTGAGGTTTCTCAATTAAACTGGTCTACAATGTTTAAAGGGTTAATTGCATATTCCAAACTACAACGATTGTGTTGGGGTTTGTTTTGTTGTCTTGTTTGTTTGTTGTTGTTGTTGCTGTTTTTTGTTTGTTTTGTTTTTTTTTTTTTTTTTTGGGGGGGGTTGTATTTTTTCGATTGCAAACATATTTTGTTATACAAAGAACAAAAGAATTGGGCACAAGTTTACAACTTACGAGGCCCTCTTCTATCTTCATACAATATACTTGGCGACCTATATTACATAGCTGTAAATATAAACTACATGTATACATTCAAGGATAATCAGTGTAAGGAAATGTATTATATACAAAAGAATGTGAAGGAAAAACAACAACAACAACAACCAAAGAAAACAAATGGTTATTGCGATATTTGGTGCAGGGTTTGATAAAGCAGTCGGTGTAGAAAGGGTTAATGTGATATTCTAATCTGCGACTGTTGTGTTGTCTAACACATGATTACTGCGACATTTGGCTAGCCTTTGAGAGAGAAAACGCGCTATTAATACATAGGTTTCTTCTACCGAATAGCAGCAATGCGTCTTTTATACGGCTTCCCCACATATATATATATATATATATATATATATATATATATATATATATATATATATATATATGCCGTGATCTTTGATGTACGAGTCGTAGGTACCTGGTAGGGACAGACAAAGGCCTGATCTATCAAACAATGGGGATCGTTCAACTCTTTGCATCTCAGGGGAACATTGAATTACACCCCACCCCTTTCAGAGAGTAATGTTAGTGCCAGCAGTTTATGTATTGCGACTGGTAAAATGTGGGGTTTTTTGGTGCTGTTGTTGTTGTTGTTGGGTTTTTTGTGGGGGGTTTTGTGGGGTTTTTTTTGGGGTTGGGGGGGGGTTCTTGGGTGGGTGGGGATGGTGGTTGGGAGGGGGTGGGGGCGGTTGTGGGGTTTGTTTTCTTTTACTATTATGGTTTTTTTTTTTTTTTTTTTTTTTTTTTTTTTTTTTTTTTGAGAGGTGCTTATTATTATTATTATTTATTATTATTATTTAAACTGACAGTAAAAATGTTTCTCTTCTTCTTTTCCAGAAGACGGAAGCAAACTGCTGGTACGACTGTGTAGTGATCGAGACTGGGGGCGCCACTGCGGCGACATCCGCTACGAATACGGGACTGTCAACGAGAAAATGTATGGCTGCTTGGAAACATGTGACGAAGACGGTTGTAATGGCACTGCCGTCGTGAACCTCTCCTTTTCATTGGTGATCGCAATGACCGTTTTATGGCACGTGATGTGTCGGTGATCACGTGGATGGATGCCGGTGAAGACCCAATTTGCATCCTCATCAACGAACTAGTACGAAGCGACGCACTTACCATTCGGAGACAAGAAATACTATTTACAAATGCTATTAATTCTTCTGTGATCTTCTAATATTAACCCTTCATATCTGGCACTATTGTTTGGTGCCTTGGCAACACGCGTGTGGTTCCAGAGCAAACACAGTTACGTTCAATGGTTGTGAATAAGAGAACACGTGCCTCCTTGGAGTAATTCATTTGTGTTTTGAAATATTAATAATATGATTTATAAATGTATAGCAACTATGCATGTATCGACGATTTCATTACCCACTGTATTTAATATCCAATGTTATCACATTTTATGACCACATTCTTGCGACATGCATATTCAAAATATATATGTATGGTTATTATATAGTTTTATTATTGTTTAACACGCTTTTAATTTTATTTGATAATTAAATTAAATTTAATTTAATTAAATTTATTTTTTAATTTAATGTAATTTAATTTCATTTGATATATTCAAATGTAATCTAATGCAATCTAATCTAATTTGATGTAGTCTAATCTAATCCAAGCTAATAAAATATTAAATTTCATGTATTATTTAGCTGACTACAATATGACATTATCAACGAGTAAACATATGGACCGTGAAGTTAAATTAAACGAAATCATTAAAGGGACATTCTCGAGTTTGCTGCATTGTAAGATGTTTCCAATTAATAAAATATTTCTACGTTTAAACTTACCTATTAGATATATTTTTTTGTTTAGGATATCAGTGTCTGTATATTCAATATGTTTCTGGTCTACATAATATTTGTAAGAAGCCCAAACTGGATTTTGTCTCCAAATAATTTCGTACGTAAGAAAAACGAGAACATTTTTAGTACAAATATTAGAATGATCAGAAACACTTTTAAAGGGACATGCCCTAGTTTTTAAACTCTACAGCATATTTTTCATTATTAGAGCCGTTTATGATCACTGAAATCAAATATAACTTATATTTTATTCTTTAGATTATCTATTTCCGTAGAACCGAAGTGTTTGTAGTACCAAATATTGCATTGTTCATATTTTTAAAAACTAACGTGCGTTTGAGAAGTAGCGATTATTGATTCGAATTCTAATCTATGTTTAAGGATATTTCCCGTTTTAACGTCACAGACTCTTCTTTCACTCTATTGTAACTTTTTCCAAATGAGTTACAGGTTTGTAAATTAACTAAACTTAGTGTCCATTTTTTACAGGTTAAAACTAGGATCTGCGCCTTTAATATACAGCCACTAATATTTTATGCAGAATAATATATTATGTAATTACAATCGTTAAAAAGTCTCTCTTAGTCGATAACGTCTTAAAAATTGCAGCAAATTCAGGAATGTCCCTTTAATAGCGTTTGATTTTCCGTTTCTGATGTATCTCAATTTATTTAGTCAGATTTTGATATGAGGAAATGGTCACCTTTTCATTACCAGCTAAATTAGCATTAATAAAATACTCAATAAGTTGCAGAGAGGGTACTCTTTTACGTATAATGGCATTGCTGCTTGCGCTAGGAACATAGGAAAAAGGATCATGCTGTTAATATGTATATGTGTATATACTAAATAATATTACATTAATCCGATTGTGTCTCATTATAATTTTGCAGTTCATATCTCTATCTCTGTCTCTCTGTCTCTCTCTGTCTCTCTCTCTCTCTCTCTCTCTCTCTCTCTCTCTCTCTCTCTCTCTCTCTCTCTCTCTCTCTCTCTCTCTCTCTCTCTCTCTCGACGTAATCGAATGCGCCATATCATATTGCTGTAAGTATTTTTAATAATATATGTTATACTCCAAGACACTTCAATGATTTAAAGGGCACGCGTCAATATGTCCGCCTTTCTCTCACTACATGATACGTCACATACAGTTGATATGAATTTTGGAATATGAATTTATATATTCATGTATATCGGGTGTCTTCATTGTCTGCCTTGTGTTTATAAAAGTTCAAGTGTGTGACTTGCATTAACTGTTTGCAGCGCGCCAGATTTGGAATGATGTTGTGATGTTGGCCTAGTTTGTGGGTTTTTCTTCTTCTTCTTCTTCTTCTTCTTCTTCTTCTTCTTCTTTTATTATTCTGTATCTTCTTCTTTATCTTCTTGTTCATTTAGTTTGAGGGTAGTATTTTTTGTTTTGTTTTTTGTTTGTTTATTTTTGTGGGTTTTTTGTGGGGTTTTTGTTGTGTTTTTGTTTGTTTGTTTGGTTTTGTTTTGTTTTGGGGTTTTTTGTTTTGTTTGTGTGTGTGTGTGTGTGTGTGTGTGTGTCTGTGTGTGTCTTATTCGGCTGGGTTGTATTGTTTTTTTTATTTAATATGTTACATTATATATATATATATATATATATATTACATATTGTTTTATGATTTCCTATTTTTAGTCGAATATTATATACTAATTAATTACTTTGAATTTAGTAACATGCTACTATTTTACGATCATTTTAATCTAAATATGTCTTGGCTATTGCTTTATGGTCTGCATTCAGCCACACCTCACATATTACTTGATAACTAAATCTAGACAAGTCAGTATATGTATATAATGACGTATTACATGACACTCTACATGTAGTCGTGTAATGCATAATGCATGATAGCTGCACATAGATGAATCCAGTCACACGAAGCCCTGTATATAGCGTGGCGTGAATTAATACAGTCTACTTGATACCTGATCTACATACATGACTTGGCGTATTACATTATGCTTGATAGCTAGTCTACTCACACGACTTGGTGTATTAAATTGTAATTGATAGCTGATCTACTCACATGACTTGACGTATTACAGTATACCTGATAGCTGATATATTCACATGACTTGACGTATTACATTATACGTGATAGCTGATCTATAGACATGACTTGACGTATTACATTATACTTGATAGCTGATCTATGGACATGACTTGACGTATTATATTATACTTGATAGCTGATCCACTCGCATGACTCGACGTATTATATTATACTTGATAGTTAATCTACTCACATGACGTCACATATTACATTCTACTTGATAGCTAATCTACTCACATGACGTCACATATTACATTCTACTTGATAGCTAATCTACTCACATGACGTCACGTATTACATTCTACTTGATAGCTAATCTACTCACATGACGTCACATATTACATTCTACTTGATAGCTCATCTACTTACATGGCGTCACGTATTACATTCTACTTGATAGCTCATCTACTCACGCAATGATGCTCAGTGGTTCTCTCCGTGAAAACACGTCGTGCATATTGTGATGATTTAATCATATAAAGGTGGGAAATATTACCTAGTCTAAATAAGCTTGTTACCTAAAAGTCATCTTAATGTTTTAAGCTATAAAGATATTAAAAATATAATAATAATAATAATAATAATAATAATAATAATAATATCATCATCATTATCATCACCATTATTATTATTATTATTATTATTATTATTATTATTAGCTTCAGTGATAAAATGTTTAAATGCATGCCATAGCTCCACATGCTATCGGTGGATGTGTCTTACATACGTGTACTAAATAGTTATTTTCTACATTCAGTCACGTATTGCATACCAATACCTTCGTGAAACTGACTATTTAGTCACGCAATGTGTATTTTTGTGATACTGAACATTTAGTCACGTATTGCACACTGTTCGTGATATAAACTGTACCTGTCATAATATTCTCTTTGCTATTTGCTAATGTATATTATGTCATAATTCCTTCATCACTGTTACCTTTATAACTTTTTTGTTTGACATCTTTTAGCTGCACTGCATTCAGTGTATCTATTTGAAGTGTATTTGATAGCCTATGGTGATATATGTGTTAATAAAGCTATCCAGTAATTATTATATGTACATGTACAGCATTCAGTGTATCTATTTGAAGTGTATTTGATAGCCTTTGGTGATATATGTGTCAATAATACTATCCAGTAACTATTATATGTACATGTACAGAATTTTCACGGCATTATGTATGTACTTCGTCAACACTTCCATGGTTGAACTGTGTGAGATTTTTTAAAAAATATTTCCTGTTATATTACACCAATATATAGCATTTATTTATTTATATTTTATTATCTAATGCGTGCTACGTTTACTCTTGGTTTTAACATAGAATCAGACTGGGATTAAGGGCTGCGTTAAAAATAATTACATGGGAAGGTAATTAATTTGCAGTGGGTTTTTTCCTTCTCTCCGGTGTTAAACGTTTGTTTCTGAGTTTTAGTGGTGAATGGGAATGGGAACTCTATTAACGTGCCCATATCCAGTGAAGGTTCGTGCACGCCCATTCCGGACTTAACCTCTGACATCGCCGGTGACTAATTCCGGGACAGGAGGTGGTGATTTAATGTTCTATCACTCCCACCTGAATTCCACAGCAAAACCTTTAAAATTCCGCGGCAAAACTTTTAAAATTCCGCGGTAAAATTTGACATATTCTGCGGTAGAATTTGATGAATTCTGCGGCAAATTCTGCAACATATAAAACTGAAAAATAACACGTATAAATTAAAACTAGATGTTCAAACTGTTATATATTTAATTTCAACCTGTTTTAGTACATGAGTAACTGGTTACGGTGCAACGTCCCCATAGTTAGCATGGCGTTTTCTATTATATGTATTTTAAGTACGCTTATGTCGTGTTAATGAGCATGATATATTGCACACACACATTGTATATATGTTTCGTATCTTTATCAGACCTCGCCGTCTAGGTAGTACTAAACCAAATAACTTCCGGCTGGGTCAAAGTTCTAGGTACTCCCAACAAGTCCTGTAATAGGTGATAAATGTGACTGTGTTGGTTATAAAAATAAATAGTTTCATCTGGGCAAAAAATGTTTGCAATTTTATTTCATCTAGTACTACTGTGTCAAGTAGCCTTGTGCTTGAAACATGTATGGGGCACCTGCAAAAATAAAAGTACTCCATTTTTGTGCGGAACTAGGGTAGTCATAGACTCTACCCGTTATCTCAGAAATGAGCAGCTTGACCCCCACTTTTTATTTGATTCACTTTATGGGTGAGGGGTGGTAGTATTTATATCCGTGGCGTTTATGTCGATTGATACGCAGCAGGTAGAAGTTTTAGCCATATAAAATTATGTTGCTATTGTCGTCCATGGGATTTGATTTGGTAGTATACTGGTTACGGTGGAAGGGAAGCTATCGTTCTGGCACCCCATCCCTCCCCTGAGACTAGTTCAAGGGAAGATAACCGGCCATTGTTTATTGTTACACTATCGGACTACAGGCTTATAGGTACAGGGTTCGCTGCGCGGTACCGGCTCCAACCCAGAGCGAGTTCTTAAGGGCTCAATGGGTAGGTGTAAGGCCACAACATCCTCTTCTCTCTCATTAGCCACTAACCAACTAACAACTAACCCACTGTCCTGGACAGACAGCCCAGATAGCTGAGGTGTGTGCCCAGGACAGCGTGTTTCAAGCTTAATTGGATATAATCACGAAAATAAGTTGAAATGAATCAAGGGAAGATAGTTTAGTATCCCTGAAAAATTAAATACCAGTGCTCTTAAATTGGCTCCACATAATCGACTTTACGTGAGCAATTAATCACTCCCCTACTTGCATTAAAACCAAATAAGATAACAACACGTTATAATTGTTGTGCCTTGCTGTATCACCTCCACACGTATCCGTTGTAAATAATTGAAACAGCCCTATTTTCCAGTTTAACTTCTTGATATATTTGGCTTTTAAGTGTATGTTGTTTTCTTTTTATTATAACTATTCCAAACATACTGACTACGTATACCCTGAATTATCTCAGCAATAAAGCATGTGTTTTTCTATGCATCTAATCACGTACTTTTTAGTGATGTTTAACTGTTTACAAGCATAGCATGTAACCTTCAGTTTCTTCCTATGTAATAGGCGTAATGGAAAAAACTAAATATATGTATATTAGCATATGAGTATTTACTCTTAACCTACTAAAGGTGTGACTGATTTTTTAAATTTAACAAATTAGAAAAAAACACCACTAATACTTTATCATGTGTTATTAAAACACAATGATTTCTTATATATGTTTAAGCATGAGAAATAGTTTAGGGGTTATTTCAGAAATTAGTAGAAAGTAAGAAACATGTTTTTCCCCCAAAAATGCACATGTAATCGTGACTGAAGCAACCTCATGGCAATATGAAAAATGAAGATGCAGTGTCTGTTGCTGTTGTTATTGTCGTTATTTGTTTTATTATAGTTTGTGTGGTGGAGGCAACACAAATAGCTAATTACTTACATTTTAAAATCCAACACGTTATGTTTTATGTTTCACATTACTATAATAAACTATTTAATGCGTTGTGTATCCCATTGCCACTGATGCAGTTCGTTCTCTATGTATATTTTGAATCTTGAATAAAACATTTAAACCAATTAGAGTCGTTGGAGTCGTTTATTATGCTAAAGTCTGGGTCGAATTGCAGGTGATACACTAAGTAAGCCGCAGACTCAACGGTAAGTGTCTCCAGGGCTTCTAGGATACAGTAGTCTGACGCCCACAGCTACTGGGGTTTTATTTTACCGTCGGGCTAGTTGGACCCTCTCCTTCTCTCGCCCTGGGTTCCTGAAAAAAATTAATTAAAACCCAACTCATTAAAGTGACACACAAATTTTTAAACACTAAGACATATTTTCCACTATTAAAGCTGTTTGATTTTTTATTATTATTTTATTATTTAGAATATGCATTTTCGTACACCTGAAGTGGTTGTGGTCATCCAGGTTTTTGTAATACGCTAAAATGCATTTTTTGTTTATAATTCTAAAAACGCACGTTTGTGTACGAAGTAATAGATATCGAGACGAGCTCTGGTTATTTGTAGACGGTATGTCCCCGTGTAAACATCATAAACTTTAGCTTCTCTCTGTTTACCGGCCTCGGTGGCGTCGTGGTTAGGCCATCAGTCTACAGGCTGGTAGGTACTGAGTCCGGATCCCAGTCGAGGCTTGGGATTTTTAATCC